>NC_056730.1:685716627-686014127 GCF_019279795.1 Protopterus annectens | reverse complement strand
CCTTCATTTTTTGGATGACAAACATCATTCTGCATGTATTAATTCATGACATGAGCCCCCTCAAACAACTGCTACACTATGCTAAGAGGTTTCAATCGATAATTTCATTGTGGTAAATCCCAGTATTCAAATTGTTTAGCAGCTGAAAGAAAAATGATCCTTCCAAATTTCTGCTCCATTTAAGAATACTTTGAAAATGGGGAGTGGATGTGTTTTGACCAGACTGTATGTGAATATTCTTGCACATGCCTTTGTTAGGGTCTGGGTGGACAGACCAAAGATCATTCCTGTTATCCAACGTGGTCCAGGCATTAACTGCTCTTGCTCTGTGACAGGATGACCACCTCTATTTTGGATCTGTGTTTCCTCAACTGATTTTGCAGTTCTTTCAGAACATCTTATGAAGGTTTCTGCAGTCTTCAAGACAGAAAGGAAACTCATCCAATAACAGATGTATACGACCAGTGGAAGCAGTTCTTCAGTTCCACAGAGAAGTGTCTTCTTTGTTAGATGGAGAGTTTTCTGATCTACCTATCTTATCTCATGTAGACACTTGACCTCACCATACCTCTCAACTATACATATTTTCACAGAATGCCCAGATTTTTGCCTCATATTTTTCGCCCATTTCTCATAAAATTGTGTTTTTCTGGAAAATCACTAGCAAATTATTGATGGTTGGAGTCAGAAAATAATGACAGTCATTTGAGTTTTAGACTTCATACCCTTCAGAATATGCATACTAATGCAAAACCGGTTGTTCTATCTACTTTTTTGTAAGAGCAATATTTAAAAAGTGTCCCTATTTTTGGGCCTTTGTCCCCCCATTATTTATTGCTTTGTCTAGATTTCTTGCTATAACAGTTTGAGAGGTATTGACCTCAGTGATTTCATGGTGCATGCCTCCACTGCCTCAACACATTCTGACTTCTTGGAGACTAAGAGTATGGCCTAGTATAGACCAATCAAGCCTATTTATGAGTCTTTTCTATCTATCTTTGAAGAACCCTTCTATTCCTTGGGATCTGAATTTCATAGCTGACATATTCACTCACTTGCATTCTGATTCGGCTGGCTTCGCAAGCTTGAAGATCATCAATTTAAAGGGCATTTCTTGCCAACATACATGTCAGCTGTTTTTTTTTAAGCTACAAACTTTAATTCATTTTGACCCCTATTCAATGTTCATACAGACGGAGTGTCTTAGTGCTGTGTCCACCTAAATGTGGTGCTTGTGTTGTTGCTGAGACAGTACATTTATCTTGTCTTTTTCCCAGACAGACATCAGTTAAGAATGTAACCTCTCCAGTCTTGAAGTTTGCTATCACATGTGGTGCTGTCTTTATAGAATGCATGAAATTTTCAGGAAGACAAGGATACTGTTTTTATTTTATTTTTATTTTTTTTATTTACTTAATTTTGCTTAGTGTAAGGAGGGTAAGGCATTCAAATCTGTTGCCAAGTCTTGAATGTTATGTCTGTTGATGATGCATTAGCAAATACAGTAAAGCATTATATATAAGTTAATGGTTGCTTTTAGTGTTTGATTCAGTAGCATACATCATGGCCAGTTTGCCATCTTTGCCTTCGATACACTCGTTTTCTAACCAAGGTACTTCAAATGTTTACTCCAGAATGGTTGCTCCTTGCTTTTTTTTCCTGCCTTCTTGTCTTCCTTACATATTAAAGTGTTGACATAACTCTTGAAATTTGCCCAGTAGTCAAACTACTGCAGATAACCTTCCAAAACATCTTATGACAAATACATGACTCCTGAAACTACAAGGCATATCAAAATTAAATTAAAGGATATATATTATAAAATGCATAATTAATTAATTAAAGCAATGTTAAAACACTGTTAGCAGATGGTAATGAAAAACTCAGGAAACTAGGGATTGCTGTATTTATTCTGCTTGAGGAATTCACCAGCATTTATTGCAGGGCCACATACATCCCAAGCATAGGAGCTCAAAATCAAGAAGAACAAGACTAAATAGTGAAAATCCATGAACGTAAACTCAACAGTCACTAGGAAAACTGACAATGTACTCACGTACTTGTTACGTAGCCTTAATTCTGGCAAATGAAGAATACTGGACAAATGAGGAAAAAACTCTAATTCCAGATTAAAGACTATGGGGAACTAAATGTAGCAATGCAGTTGTCTGACAGACAATTTGTGAGAGAAAATTGATCTAATGGAGGGTGCTGAAACTCCATTTGTGTAAGTACACAACACCCTCAAAGAGTTTGTATTTTTTATAGTAAGAGTTATTTCATTTTGAGAATTGGATGTATCGTCTTACATTTGTCTAGTTTTGAGAAAGCTTACTTTGTCATTTTATTTAGTAATATGTCCCATGACAAGTCTTTTGGTGGACTTCAGCTGGTTTGGAGCCAAAATCTTTTCCTGAAGGTGGACAGAACATATTTTTGTTTTTAAACCATTTTCTTTTCTTAATTCTCCTGGAGCTGATTGATTAAATGTTAAAAGTAGGGCAGTGTACATTTTGTTGTATCATTTAACTACCATCTGACTTTCTTGTGTTTTCTTGCTCTATCCTATAAAATCCCTGTGTCATTGTTTAAGGACTTACTGTCTCATACCATCCAATATACTAGGAATGGGATAAGATGTGGAGCTCAGGACTTGATGCAGTATTGCAACATAAGATGAAGTGGCAACTTTGAGTCTAGCAACTACTGCAAATAGTCAAAACAAGTAACGTAGCACCCAAAGAACGACTCGAGAAGGATAAAACCAAATGAAATGTTTATGAAGCGCTTTTCGTCAGATTCGCTGACCCAACTTCCTCAGATAACAAACAAGTAATACATACAAGGTTTAAATACATTCAAAGTGTCATGTGGTAAAATCATTTACATAGTAAATTGCTTCAATATCAATTAACTACATAATATCTCATTTCATTCTTTAAACTACCTTGCTTTTAAATTGATATCCTAGCTAATAAAAAAATGTTCAACAGTTTACTACAAATACTAATACTAATAAATATTTGCTACTTTGAGTAGAGTTAAAACCATTCCTAATATAATTTAAAACCTCAGGAAACTCATGGTTTAATTTGTGTCGGCATGTATACTGTGTTAAAAAGTATATGTATATATTCCTTAGACTAGTGTAGTATATATATTTATGTTGTTTATATATATATATATATATATATATATATATATATATATATATATATATACACACACACACACACACACACACACACACACACACACATATATATATATATATATATACACACACACACACACACACACACACACACACACACACACTCAACAGTTCTTTACAACTATCTCATCAAGCTTCTAAGTTTCAAATATGGCAAAATTGAACAAGTTTCATTAATTCCGGGAGAATGCTGGGCGTCTAACTTTAACTGCCATAAAAGCTCCAGTTGTTTTAATAAAAAACTAATAGGTCCTCCTCTAGGAGAACTACTGCAAATAGTTAACAAACCATTATAACCATATGCAAATACAAAGAAAGTAACTTGCTGTGTTCATTTTTGGAAAGTTATTTTACAGTACATGAAAAAAGAATGACAGAAGTTTATTCAGTTTAGTGCATGATCATTTATGATTTCTTTTCCAGTTGCACTATAAAGGATCTTCAGCGTCGCCGTGTTTGCATCAGTCGACTGGAGAGACCACAGAACTGGGGAGAAAACTGCTGTGAAGTACGATTTGTGATCCTAGTATTGGCTCCTCCAAAAATGGTAAGAAACATGCACAAACACTATATTTGCCTTTATATTTGAAAGAAAATTATAGTAAAAAAAAAACAATATATATATATATATATATATATATATATATATATATATATATATATATATATATATATATGTATGTATATGTGAAGATATGTGAAGACTGCCAGCTTAGCCAGGTAGAATTTTGTAGATAATTCTGTCATTTGTAAATATTAATATAAGCCACACTATACACTACTAACTCCACACCTAAATCATCATTTCTTTGCCTACTTTAACTTAATTCAGAGATCTTGCTCAGAACACCTTTTCATAAATCTTTTGCATGCATGCCTCTGGCCTACCTTACTCATATTCTCAAACTTTCATTGTTTGTTTTTCTTATCCATTGTACCCATAATATTGTTTTCCTCTGTAATATTGTTAATTTGTCTCTATTGGTATGTATTTGTATGTCTGTTTGGGGCCTTTCCCCTCGGGTCTCCACTGAAAAAGGGTAATTCTTACCCAGCTGGACCAACCCAGTTAACAAATGCAAATAAATAAATAAATAAATAAATAAAATGGTGTTAAATATGGAACTCCAAAAATGTAACCACATTATACTCTGCTAGAGGAAAGCTAATAAGTCAAGCATTGTGTAATTGTTTGATCGCAAATCCTGGAGCCGAGATGTCTGGATGATGGAATTCTTGCTTTTGTTTTGAGACTAGAGTTAATTGCTAGAATTTGCATGTATAATGTTTTTTATTGCTGTAACTTCCTGACAAGGTACAAGATCAAAGCAATGCAAATGTAGAGTTTCTGTTAGCCTGAGGACCAGGGAGAAATTATGTATTTATTTATTTATTTATTTATTTATTTATTTATATATTTGCATCTGTTTACTGAGAAAGTCCACTGGCCAACAGGTACCCATTTTCAGTGGAGGCCTGAGAAGAAAAGCTCCAAAAGAATAATACAAACATTAGAGAAGTTCCAACAGTGAGTAAAACATACATTAGCATAGTAGTACAATGATTTGAATAATACATATATTTGAATAGTAAACACATTGTAACAGAATAGTAAGACAAGTTTCACAGTAAACAATTTTAGTATAGTCAAATAGTACTTATTTAACTAAGGCAATAGAATAATAGGAAAGAGCTGAAGTCAGGTTATAGCTTGTGAGGAACTTTCACATGACCATAGCCATTTGGAAGAGAGATGTTGTGTCAAAGATTTTTTGAAGAAGGACGCATTGCTAGTGGATCTGAGCTGGAGAGGGAGAGAGTTCCATAATCTAGCAGTGGAAATGGAGTGGAGTATTTGGCCAGTGGAAATTTTAGGTTTACCTACTTTTAAAAGCATTTTATTTTCAGACCGGAGAGGCCTGTTAGGGTGGCATCGAGTGAAAAGAGAAGAGAGAGAAGGGCAGGTGGATGGATAGTTTGTTGGCAGTTGTTAGTTGTATGTAAGTAAGATGATGTATAAGTTTCAGCCAGTTTAATAGTCGAAGAGCGGTGCAGTGATGAGAGAGGTGTTGCCTATTTGTGATGAACTTGGCAATTTTATTACAGCATAAATCTAGTTGGGATTTAAGATTGGCCTTTATGTTGGTAAAGAGGAGAGCACCATAGAAAAGTCAGGGGAGCAGGAAGTTGAAGGCAATGGCTAGTTTTGAGGTGTAATTTAAAAAAGTGTTATGATGGTATAGTGTACCTAGTTTTTGGTGTGTTTTTTTATGTTGCTGTGTATGTGCAAGTCAAAAGTTAGGTGTTGATCCAGAGTTCTGTATGTGTGACTACCTCATTGATAGTGTTATCTTGGGAGAGAACAGTGAAAGAATATTTATTTCCAGAGGTGGACTTCTTTGGGGTAAACAGCATTCATTTTGGTTTTCTTAGGGTTTAAGGCAAGGTGGTTATTAGCCATCCATGTTTCGGTGGAGCTGAGTGCTGATTGGGTTAGTTTCAGGAGTTCGGGTGAGGAATTAGCAGTGCAGATGATAGGGAGTCTTCTGCATATTGGATGATTGTGCTGTGGGTTAGAGTAGAGCAGAAGTCATTGATACATATGCCGAAGAGCAAAGGACCTAAGATAGATCCTTGGGGTACTCCAGTGGTGGTGCTGAGAAAATGAGAGAAAAAACGTAGTCATATGGAGGCTCGTTGCCTGTCAGTGAGGTAATTAGTGAACCAGTGTAGGTTGGAGGGAGAGATTCCTAAGTTGGATAGTTTTGTAAGAAGGAGAGAATAGGAGATAGTATCAGGGAGGTAGTAATCCAAAATGAGTCAATGGTACTGTGTTATCAATTTAAGGACAGAGAGACTCAAAGCATTTTTGCATTTGTCTTGAGAACATCCAGCATTACTAGCACTTTGCCTATGCTCTATATGTAAGTTTATTTTACAACTGTGCTTTCTCTTCGATATAGCTAGGAAATATGAAGATTAGACTAGTTGTTTTTTTCTGTATTGATGCCAGAACTATTATTAACTATGTAACAATTATTTTATTATTTATATTTATTTTATTTTACATTTGTTGTCCGGGCTAGTCTAGCTGGATACATGTCCATTTTCAGAGTAGAGGCCGAAAGCTCAAGCTCCACAGATAAGACAATACAGGATACATTTTATAAATGGTATAGATTGGCATAAAAATAATAGCCATTAGCCATTAGAATAATTAGAATATATATAAAAATTATAAATATAATAATAAATAGATAAATATAGTACTGGTCACGTCACAGGGGTTGGGGTTGCTCTGATACAGACATACACAATTTAAGTACTACAGCGAGTAGTCTGGTTTTATAGGCAGTGCATAACCAACTTTTTGAGGTGAGTTTTTGAGGTGAGTTTTGAGGTCATTAGTCTGAGGCTATTGGGAGAGAGAGTTATATAGCTCCCCAAATTTCCATAGAGGAGCATTGAGCATCAGTTATTAGATTATTAGTTTAGAACCTTAACAAGAACCTGAACACTGAGTGATTTTAGGTTAGAGTAGTAGGGTTAGATATTGGGTAGAGGGTTCTGGTCCGGTTGGTGTTCTGTTGGTTGGTTGATTATTTTGAGGTTGAGTTGAAGAAGTTTGGAGTTTTTGGAGTTCGGGGAGGGGTTTTCATCCGAGGAGTTTTAGGTTGAGAGGGCGATGTGTTGGTGTGTTCGTTATATTCCTATTATAATATAGGCTATATGAGATTATAGTTTGTTTGTTGTTTTGAGTGAGACTTGATGAGTGAGGGTGAGGGCATGGTGGAGTGTAAAGGAGGGTGGTTGGAAGGTGAGTGTGAGCAATGGTTAGGTTAGTATGATTTTTAGGAAATTTTTATTCTGTAGTTTCTTCCAAGTTTCTTGTTCCTTGGTTAATGTGTATATAGAACCATTTTTCACTAGCGTAAAAAAGTTTTTTGGGTGATTGTTTGAAGTTTTCAGGAGAGCGATCCAGAACAGATCAGGGTAGAGATCATCTGCATATTGGATGCATGTTGGGGGGGATATGATCGGTGAAGTTCATGATGAAAACTGAGAAAAGAGGAAGGAGTATATAGAGAGCCCTGGAACACCTATGGGTGGGAAGAGTAGAGACGGATTAGCTTGTGCCAGTGTTGCCTTGTTGTTGCCAAAGATATAGGCTTTTTTAAACCAGTTTATTTTTGGGGGTCAAGGTATATTATCAAAGGCCTTTGAGAGGTCAAGGAAAGAAAACAGAGAAATTATTTTAATCAATATTGAGATGGGATAGGCAATGGCGTCTGGCGCTATTTGAAAGGTATTCTGGGAGGGAGTCAGCAGCTAAGGTGGTTGGTTTGAGAATTATGTATTATTTTAGTATTTTCCTGTGATCTCTGAACTCTTGACTAGCACTGTGTAGTAAGAAGTATTGTTTGGTGTTTTTATTATTTAATATTAAATATTTTTAAACCTTTCAACTGTGGCTGTTTTGAGTAGAGATAAATTAAGCTCTGGAGTACATTGCATATATATAATGATACTGTGCAAAGCCACTCCAAATAAGCCTTGACTGTTCAGTTGCACTTATCATTTGGATAATAATCTTGCACAATATAATTGGACACCCTTTCATAAGGGCCTTTTAGTAGCTGATAAATATTAGTGAGTGATGGCAGTGATTTATTCTGTATAGTCTGGGTAAAAGGGGCACAGGTGGAGAAATTGTGCCAGCCTCCCCAGGATTTTCTGTGTGGTTGTATATAACTCTTATCTCAAAGTGTGTGTGTGTGTGTGTGTGTGTGTGTGTGTGTGTGTGTGTGTGTGTGTGTGTGTGTGTGTGTGTGTGTGTCAGCTACTTGGGCAAGGACACAAAGCCTACTAGGCTCAGATCTGGACCCTGTAGCTGTGCCAGTGGGGAGTCTTATTGGGGATCTGGAGAGAAAGGGAGACACCAGGCCCAGACTGACTGTGATCTCTGTGTGCTCTTTAGGGAAATTGTACTTTACTGTCTGTGTATTTATTATACTCCCCTATGTGGATGCCCCTCCCTGGTGTTAGTGGTGAGTATTGAGGCTTCTTGATTGCTGGTCCAGTGCACGGGCATCAAAATATAAAACATTGCAAGTGCTCAGATCATCTCTTTTGTTTTTGGTCCTTTTTGTTTTATTAATTTTCCTAGAGGTTTTTGAATAAATGCTGCATGCAGTGCAGTGAGCAATGTGGTATCATTTAGTTAGCATCTGACGTTCTTGTCTGTAACCTACTTCCATCCAGTAACTTCCCTATGTCATTGTTGAAAGCCTGATAGAATAAACAAATGTGTGTGTTGATATCATTGAGGACAGGCACTATTTTGCAATGCCTTTTGTGCAGATATTTGAGAACAGCTATGTAAAAGAAAGGCAAAATTGAAAATTACGAACTTGCTTTAGTTAATAAACTGACAGCCCACTTAAAATATTAAAAAATATATGTGTCGAACCTTAGAGCTGACATAATTTCAAAGAACTGTGCTGTAGGAACAACTAGGACTAGCAACATGTTAAAACTTTTCAGTACACAAAACTTTACCGGGCTGCTAAAACCTATCTCTAAATCCCATAATGGACTGCTTAAGTGGAATAATCCAGTTATCTCCTACAACAAAACATTTAGTTGTGCTTCCACTCCAGATTCCTCTAGGCTGCTTTCAAGAAAGATATTCGCTGTGAGGTATAAATCTCTTTCAGCCAACTTTCAGTGTTTCTTTTACCTGTCAGGATACTTGAACCTTTTCTTCACTTTGTTTAATAATTGCTAAGATTCTTTTTTATTAACTATTTGTCTTAGCTCATCAGTTTTTTTTTCATGCAGTCCTTAGTCTTTGTCATATTCAAGGCTTTTCTTAACAAGTGCCCCTGTGGCAAACAACACCTTACTGCATACAAACTCCTGAAGTGTGTACTTTTGTTTGTATACATCATGTACTTCTCACAAGTCCAAAATCTGTTTTGTCTTCAGATTGTTTAATGACACCACCAGAAGGAGCCACTGAAAATCCCAGTAAAACGTCCTCATGTTAGAAGCACCAGTGTTGTGAGCAGCTATCACTCTCTTTTTTTACCCAAGTCTGCAGATTATCGAAAATGTTGAGATACTTTCACAAAACAATGTAAAAAACTGTCATATGAAAGGTGGAAAATGTGAGAAGCATCACAGGTCTTTATAGTACTCAGCTGAAAAAAATATGATCAGCTGTAGAAACTGATGCAGCAAAAGATAACTTCCAAGGTGAAATGCCTGACTGCTGGTGACTGAACCTTCAGAACGTTCAGTGTAGGTTTCTGAGGCTCTCCTTTATGTCCTGAGCTCATCCACTTGCCAGATCTGACATTTTATGTTCCCCTTGAATCCTCAAGCCTTGACACTTCCCATATTGCCTCCATTTCCACCAATTCAATGTACTCCAGTATTGTCAGAGATAATTATGATGAGCTGGAAGCTAAAAAAAGAAACTTCACTTGCATGAGACTATAATATAGTCAGTGTCTTCATTACCCAGCATTACCTCAAAGGTATTATCCTTCCTGTTACCTGCTAAAAAGATGCCAGTTCTGCAGTGCCAGTCCCACCTTTGCCCGATGCGATGGAAGTGTTGAAGACTGGGTGGCGGAGGGTGAGAGAGGCACTCAGTGATCTAAAAAGGGTAATATTTTTTAACTATTTACTACCACAACATAGGTTCACTTGGAGGACATTTTAAGCTTAGCCAGTTTACCTTTTGGTGCTTGAATTAACATTTCCTGATTGGTCCTACCTGTCCCATGGCTGTTAATTGTATATTATCCCTTGTGAGAATAAATGTGATCATACTATAGATAATTTGAGGGGACCCATGTAAGGGATGCAGCATTTAGGAACTGCCTCTATCCATTAGTGACATGAGGGGCAATCCTGGACTAAATGTTCTATTACCCATCCTTTGATCCAAATTGCATTTGAATACGGCCAGGGATGAGCTTTGTTTTACTTGAATGGATAGTCTGTTCTGGAACAGTGGTACCTCTGTGATATATATCCATCTCTCCACAACATTCAGTTTAGATACCTGGACTGAGTATTTCTGATGCCATTTGACTTGCTGATGTTCAGTACATCCATCTGTATTAGGTCGGAAGATGCCTTGCATATCAGACATGTCATCTCTAAGCACTCTGTAGGATACCGAGTATAGTGATAAGTCTTTGAGGTGGTTCATGCAAGACCTATTGTTTAGGACTTGTATCCTTTTAATAAGGTATCTCTGTGGGTATTTCAATTGTTGCATGGGTCTGGACAGATACATGCAAAAGTGGGCATTATACAAAATGATTGACCTAATGAGGGCTTTGTAAAGGGGACAATAACATGTCTAGATCTAGTCACAATCAATTTGTTTATAAGCTGTGCAATATAAAAAGACTTTCTTATGACTCTGGGCACATATTGGTCAAAAGTTAGCACTGTACACACAAGTTCCCAAATGCCAAACAACTGGGTTAGTTCTCAGGGGGCCTTGTCAATATGGCAGTTCCCTGGAATAGATGACTTCCCAAAGGATATGATAATGTATTTCTTGGAGTTTAGTTTCAATTCATGATTCTGGCACCAGTTATTGTTTGGGACAAACTTTCCTGCGTGATGGTTAAGTCATTTGGGGATTCAGTAACCACTCCTAGCTTGCAGTCATTTAAAATTTAGTTGGTCAAAGCCCTTTGGTATTTCCTTTTACTTTTGAGATGTATATGCCAAACAGAAAAAGTCTCAGCACTGAACCCTGAGGGGACTCCATTGGTGACTGGTCTCTTCCCATATTTTGATCTCCTGCATCCTGTGAGCAAGCATACATGTATTCAGTCTTTGATTCATCTTCCTGATTGTATTAACCTGGTTGCATTAAATTATAGTCCTTGTATAATACAACACCACCTGTTAGAATGTGTTTTAAATTTGTAGTTTGGAACAGTCTTCTAGTAAGCAATGAAATAAAATGTATGAACCAATAATGACAAAACTACCCATTTCAGAAAATTTTAACCATAAAAGGTCACTCAGACTTTTGTCAATTACAATCCACCAATATCAGTAAATATGCAAAATCTTTGCATAAGTAAGTCATCTAAATAATTCCACATTAAAGGGATCTGTAACTAATGAAGAGGTTGCTGCTAGCAAACAATTTTATATTTCTTTGTTTCATCTACAAATAAAGTGTCTGTTGCCCTTGAAATATAAATTGCCAATGCTAGTAAATTTGCAATGGGAGATGGATGACAAACTGATAACAGAAACATAGTTACTAGGTAACTTCTCCAAAGGTGGACATTCATAGGAATGCAGCATCCACTGCCTTTAAAGTACAACACCATACAGTATCAGCCATTCATCTGCATACCGTGGGAGTAGAACCCACAGCCTTCTGCATCAAAAGCAAGTATACTACCTTTTGTGTTACTAACAGTGCAAATAACTTTGCATAAGTAGCACTAAACTTTTCCTCCCCTAAAGCTCTCAGCTCCTTGTAAAATCCACTTGACACTCAACTAAATCTCTTAACTCGCAGCACAAGAAATCTGGAAATAGCCAAAATTTATTTTGGGGGGGCAAAGGCCCAAAACTAGGGACACATTTTAAATATTGCTTGTATAATCTTAGAAAATTGCTAAAATAAAGTGATATGTGTTACCATGTGTTTCCTAAAAGATAGGAAGACTGAAACATAAAGGGCTATCATTCCTTAGTGAATTCAATTCTCATTGATTTGTTAGAAAACCACAAATTTTAAGAGGAACAGAGCAAAAGTATGAGCCAAATATTCTGTAAAAATTTGGACAGTTGAGAGCTATGGACTCAAATCCCTGAATCACAAGTAGTGGTATGGGTGGAGGATTCAGGCTCTTGTTTGAGCCTGACTAACACTAACCATCAGGTATACCTAAATGGGGCATTTTACACACAGACACACACAAACACACACACACACACACACACACACACACACACACACACACACACACACACACACACACACACACACACACACACAGGAGCAGCATAACTCCTGCAAATAAAAAAAACAAAACTCTCCTTACTGGCATGACTCTGGCTCTGGCATCATCAACAGAACAGAGGCAGCATAACTCCTCTAACACAGAGCAACAAGAGAACAAGAACAGCTAGTTTAGTAAGTTTACCTTCCACACGTGAATCCATGTCAGCGTGAAAACTCCACTGCACTAATTTTTCCCTGACAGGTCTTGCAGCTGTAAAAGTGGGGGAGGCAGCCCTACCCCTGGGTCTATGGTTCTGGCACTCATGACCTTTGCCCTTTGCATTTATCATGGAAGTATACTTTACATCATTTTTTTTTGGACGACTGCCCTCCTGACACCAGCAGATCAGGTGCCTGTTCTACAGGTATCTTTCTTGTTAGTATCTGTTAATTATCAGTTACTGAAAAATATCTTTTTTCTCTGTTACTATGTATCTTTGGGTATATTTTATCATCTTAAATGTTAGCATTTTATATTCGGGTCTTGGCTGAAAAGAGTCTTCAGGCTCTTACCTGGTTATCATAGGATCATAGGAAATTACTATATAAATAGGCCTTTACAAGCCTAGCCAAGTTCTACCCTTATTTCCATGATCAGCACCAATTGGTCCTATCCAAGTTGGAGAGACATGGAACTCCTGGGGTGAATTTACAGTTACCCATCCAATCATCCAGATTGCATTTGAAGATGCCCAATGAGGGGCTCTGTTTGACATGAAGTAGGAGTCCATTCCAAAGGTGTGGTAACCTCTGGGAGATAAATCTGTCCCTCCAGCAGGCTCTATTAATGTCACATACCAGGTTAAGGTCTTTAGAGCAAGACACCCATGTACCATTTGACTTGTGGATATGCAGCATTTCCAATAAAGCAGAGTCAAAGTTTGCCTTATATGCAAAGCATAGATCACCTCTGAGTAGTCTGCATGAAACAGTGAGTTCAGATGATCCATGTAGGACAGATGCTGAACACTTTGAATTTTCCTTGTAATGAAACTTTTTGGTCACTCCAATTAATGCAGGTGCTTGGAAAGGTACATACCAAAAGGGGTATGGTACTCAGTTATTAGCCAGATGAGGGAGGAGTACAGAGAGGTTATAACTTTTTTTTTTCTGGTGGCAATGCCCTTACATATGAGATAAGCAATATAGAATGCCCTTCTTATCACTGTGGAGACATGGTGATCAAAGGTAAGGTTACTGTCAACCTGTGTGCCTATGTCTGTCACCAATGACTGCATACTTAGGGTGTTGTTAATGATGTGATAGTAGGAGCATCGCACTTACTGAAAGGGATGATAATACATTTTTTGGTATTGAGTTTAAGATCATGACTTTGGCATCACTCAGTTGCTTGTGTAAAACCCTCTTGTGGGATGTTGACATTGTTTGGATATTCTATATTCTATGACCGCTCCCAGTTTGCAGTCATCACCAAACTTTGTCAGCCACAGACCTTTAGTTTTAGCTTGTACTTCAGAGAAATAGATTCCAAACATTAGAAGTCCTAGGACTGATCCCTGTGGAACACCACTGGTTACAGGTCTGCTGTTGGAGGTGGGTTCCCCTATTTTGACTATATGAGTTCTACCAATGAGCCAGTTAGCGACCCTTCTAATGATATAAGGGTTGAAACCCAGCTGGGTGAGTTTGCCAATGATGCCTGAGTGAGGCATAATGTCAAAAGCCTTGGCTAAGTCTAGGTAGGCTGTATGCACAGATTTCCACTCATCCGGGGCCTTGGTGATTGTCTCAAAGAAGTCAACCAGGTTTAACAGGCATGATCTCCCTTTGACAAATCCAGAATGAGTAGGGTCAAGTGTTTGGAGATTGCTTATATCTTTGTTGATAAGGTCCATGATGATTCACTACATGGCCTTGCAGATAAGGCTAGTCAGGCTAATAGATCTATAGATCCCAGGGTCAGTGTCAGTACCACTTTTGTGCAAGGGGATAACAGTGGCTACTGCGATGAAGCCAGAGCTTAGACTATGATTGAAAATAGTACCCAGTGGTGTTGATAATTCTTGTTTGAGCCCATGTAGGATGCAACCTGGGATGGTATCAGGTCCCATAGATGCTGTATTTTTGGCCCTATATAGGGCATTTATGACAAAGATACAAGGCAGAGGACAGGTGGTAGGGATGTCCAGGGGTATGTGTGGTGGGGACATAGGAATGAAGTTTTCACAGAACCTGTCAGCTAACAGGTTAGCTATGTCCACAGGTGCAGTATATGTGGTATCCTTAATCACCAGTCTGGCACAAATCTGGGCCTTTCCTTTTAGGTTAGGGCTGTAACTAAAGAATGCCTTATGGTTGTCCTTAATTGAGGAAGCTAATTTGTATTCATAGTTTGCTTTGGATTTCTTCACAAGAAGTTGTATTTGCTTGTTTAAGCTGAGGAGAGAATGTTTCCAGTTTAGGGCTCGTTCCCTCTCCCTCTTACTCTTAGACAGCAGTTTCTTCCTCTAATAATTGTGGGGAATCCTTCTGTACTCCATTTAATAAATAACATGCAAATGAAATGTGTAACTATTTCTGTGAAACTTAAAAGTACTAGGTTAATCTTGTGTACAGAGTATTTGCAAATTATATGCTGAATCTCATTTAGCTAACATTAAGTAATGCAAGAAAAACTAATTTCTTTGATTTGTTTTTGATTATTCAAGAAAAGCACTAAGACTGCCACAGAAGTTGGGCGCACATTTGCCACAATGTTTTCAGACATCAATTTTCGACAAAAGCTTCTAGAAACTAAAACAGAAGAGGAATTCAAAGATGCTCTAGTGCAACGTCGCCATATGCTTACTAGTTCAAACCAAAGAGTTCCTGCTGTGCAGGAGGGTCACAGATCCCATGACCAAAAACCCCTTAAGGTAAATGTTTGCTTTTATTTTAAACAAGTTCAATTATATTACAAAAGATTGAATTCATATAGGTGAGGAATAATATTCATTGATATATGAATTATAAAACCATGCATGTCGAATTTATGTGTCCTTCAAGACAATAGCATGTTGAAGTGATTCTGTGACCTTAAACTTTTCTTGACTTTGAATAGTAGGCCATATGATATACCTTCTTATTATAGACATTAGTTTAAGAACCTAAGTACTGTTGCAGTTTTCATTAAATGGATAGTCATTTGTTGATAATGGAGATAAGCAGGAGATTTTTGTAAGTAATAAATTAAACTTCTGCTGGAAAAATAAACCAGTTTATAACTACCCTGATTCTTCTAACCAACCCTATAGTCAAATACACATTGCATATAGCATAGAAGCAATGAAGGTTTAACTGAATTAAGGTAAACGAACTGCTGATAATAAATCCATAGAACATCCCTTGAGGCTGGTCTTTTTAATTAGTCTGGCAGTTGGTTAAGACTGTGAGCTGTAATTCCTGTGGTACAGGGTTCAATTCCTTCTGCTGTCATTTGCCTACTGTGTGACCTTGAGCAAGTCATTTAAGCAGACAGTGATTGAGGAAACTGAGAAGTTGGGCTATGGTCCTCAATGGTACCCTGAAATATAAGCCTAGTAACTGCCTGTGAACTTATTTCAATAAGAGTAGATGTGCTGTGTAAAAGTGTCACATAAATTTGGAAGAAAATCGCTAAGATCTTGTAAAATCAGAGTGTTCATTGTTAAGTGTCACTACTGAAAGAAAATACTAATCCAAACAGGACAGATGTGAAATCAGAGGACTGTTTCACAGTCTGTTCATTTTAGTAGTTGAACATCCCTGGAGGCAGCAGTCATTTACCTTGGATGTTAGACAGTGGGAGCTATGATACAAAAGTAGAGACAGCATCTGCACATCTTACTCTGTTCCGTTTTGTGAGATAAAATGAACAGTTTGAGCATCTGAGTTTGAGTTTCTTATGACTTTTCAGGTTTTGTTTTGTATTTGTCAAAGCTCTTCAACATTCTCTGCGCTGTAATAGTTCTTTAGTCATTTCTTCACAGAATTTTATTGTCACATTTTGTCACATTATGTTTTGTCTTTTCTTTTTTTTTTTTCAAAGTATGTTTTATTGATAAGAAAAATATATATATTGAAAAATACAAAACAGGTAAACAATTGCAAGACTGAGGAAATAGTTAAAATCATATTCTAAAAGAGAATTATACTATTTATATAATAAATATCATTATGTCAACTTACTACATTTAAAACAAACTTCTATTCTTACTCTCTTCTTTTCTAACACTAAGTTTAAATATATAATGTATTCTAGCTCTCTTCTTTTCTAACACTAAGTTTAAATATATAATCTTCAAGTAAATATTACAATAACATCTGAAAAACAGTGATTATAAAAGAAGGTTATATATGAGCTTGAATGCAAAATGATTCAAGACAGAATGCTTAAAGTGATAGTCCAGGCTTCCATTGCTTTGTCAAGTTTTGGTTTATCTTTGATGATTATTTTAAAATATTTGTTTACTAAATAAACAAACTCAAGCCAGCTATGAACTGTCAGATTATAAGAAATTTCAAAAGGGTAATGATATTGATAAATATCTTTTTCTTAATCTGTTTAATATGTGTGTGTGTGTGTGTGTGTGTGTGTGTGTGTGTGTGTGTGTGTGTGTGTGTGTGTGTGTGTGTGTGTGTGTGTGTGTGTGTGTGCCTGCATGTGTGTGTGTGTGTGTGTGTGTGTGTGTATCTGCAGTGGGGATATGTATGCAAAACTGAGGACTGCCAAGAGAACTAACAATAAATGTTTTACTTTTTTGCTGTAAGGTTATCAAAAATGTACAGTTATATTTACAGTTCAATAAAAATAATCAGTTAATCTG
Source organism: Protopterus annectens (assembly GCF_019279795.1). NCBI lineage: Eukaryota > Metazoa > Chordata > Ceratodontiformes > Protopteridae > Protopterus > Protopterus annectens. The sequence goes on along the minus strand of NC_056730.1, from coordinate 685,997,050 downwards.
CACCAGGACATCAACATGCAGTACAGTTGCCAGAGGAGAAGAGGTTGTTTAGGATTTTTTGGACTGGGGTAAGGTAGGCATTATTTATTATCATAAATTACGTATAATGCAATTTTTGGAAGGGAGTAGATTTAATATTAAAATTGATTGTTTCCGGTTTTCGTCATTAATACAGAATTGGTCATATTTAGTCCACCACGATGCACATAAGTAAGACTGATTAAATTTAATTTTGATATCCATTTTATGTGAGGAAAAATAGGCTAAGAAGCATTACGTTTTGTGAAAGCTCTACTTTATTTAGTCATATTACATTTGTGTTAGATTTACTTTTTATAGCTTTAATAATTAATGATAAAGTAGTCAAATAAATAACCCTTTAGTACCTAGAAATGCTCAGCTAGCTGTAATAAAGAGACATTGTTTATATACTGAATATCCCAAATCATATATTTTTTGCTAAAGGAGTTGGGAAAGCTCAATTTCTGAGTTGTTGATAAGAATATTATGTTTGTTATGGATAGGCTGAAAAAGCAAAGCTGTTTCTTCTATGTCTAGATATGTCCACAGCTTCCAGTGTAAACTCACCTGCTGTTTTTGTCATTCGCCCATTGCCACAGGACTTGGGGGGGGGGGGCAGTGATGTCTTGACTTGCACGTGAATTGGATTATAGTAAGAGAGAGTTGCGCAAATCGTCAGTCTTACTCTCTCATCCCAGCCTATCTTGATCCAGTGGCAGGACATAGTCAAGAAGACTGGAGATGGGTCAGGATGCAGTGGATGGCCAACAGTGTCCTAATGTGTCTCACTGTGCCCTATTTGCACTCCACATCACTTTGCTGAGTCCGCTTTCCTGCCTGTTGAATCAGTCTCATGATTTCCTCCATGCAGTCTTCCAGATCCAGTCTTTGCATGCATAGGGAGATAAGTCCTGACTCACCGATGCACCCATGCTGTTTAGCATGATATTCTTAGCCATGCTGGCAGATGTCTTCTGCAGTAATGAAGAAACCAGCATCAAGATAAGATACAGGACTGATGGCGGGCTCTTCAACTTGTGGATGTTACAGGCCAAGACCAAGGTTGAAGAGGACTTTGTGTGTGATTTCCTGTTTGCAGATGACTGCTCACTCAATGCTACCACAGAGGCCCTGATGAAGCAGAGTATGAACTGCTTTTCTACTGCCTGCAGAAACTTTGGCCTCGCAATTAATACCAACAAGACTGAGGTTTTGCATTAGCTCACACCGATGAAGATGTATGCAAAACCATCACTGCTGAAGGTGAGATCTTGAAGGCTGTTGTCAAGTTTACATACCTCGGCAGCACATTCTCCAGATTTGTGAACATTGAGGATGAGGTAGAGACATGCATCGTTAAGGCAAGCTCCGCATTTGGACAGTTGCGGGAGTCAGTCTGTAAGAGGAGAGGCATCAAACTGTCCACAAGGCTGAAGGTGTACAAGGCAGTCATACTGCCCACACTACTGTATGCCTGTGAGACATGGACTGTGTATGAGCATCATGCCCAAAAGCTGAATCACTTTCATATGAACTACTTAAGAAGGCTGCTGAAAATTACCTGGCAGGACAATGTTCCAGACACAGTTATCCTCCCTCAAGCTGGACTGCCAAGTATCTACACCCTGCTGAGGAGAGCCCAAGTTAGGTGGGCAGGTCACCTTGTACGTATGCCAGACATACGCCTCCCCAAGAGACTGTTTTATGGTCAACTTGCAGGAGACAAACGCACACAAGGTGGGCAGAAAAAGTACTTCAAGGACACACTGAAAGTCTCTCTGAAGAGCTTTGGCATTGACCTGGACTCCTGGGAAACCCCAGAGCAAGATCACCCCACCTGGCGCAGCTGCATCAGCAGAGGTGCTACCTCCTACGAGCAGAGGCACAGAGGAAGCATGAGCTGCGTAAATCTCCGGCCAACTCTTTGCCAACCAACCCAAATGACCACTTGTGCCCAAAGTGCGGCAGAGCTTTCCTAGCCCACATTGGACTGATCAGCCACAGACGGAGACACCATACTCAGTCAACCTCCTTGACGTGATGTCTTTGGTCATCGTCGACAATGATGGATGAACCACACAACATATAGATATATCATAAACCTTTAGAAATTCTCAGTTGATTGTTTAACTTCATTATGATTTTAAGGTTTTTAATAGCCATTTTTAAAAAGGTGAATGCAACTAGATTGCAGTTGTAGGTTTTTATAATTCTTTGCCAAATGCTTAGACATGTTAGGCACAAATTTATGCCATCAGGGTTGAAGTAACTTGCTCAAATCAGCCTTGATGAATTTATAATTAAGTAGCATGCATCAAAATCAGGTAAATTCATACCCCTTGTCATTTAGGGCATATTGATTTTTTATATAAATTTTCAGTGCTTTTTGGATTGCCAAATGAATTTTGATGGGTTAATACCAATATTATTAAAAATAGTATATTGCATACATTGACGTAAAGTGGAAATAAACTCTTAGGAAGATGGTCATTTTTGATAATGGCAACCTCTGATAGAAAAGAAAATTGCATCAAGTTCCATCTTTTAATAACTGTAACAAAATTGACCATGAACTATAGCTGTTAATTTGGTAGTGATCCTTTTTATTAGTTGAAAAATGAACTCCTAAATATTAATTATAATGTGTTCATTTCAAACTTTCAAGATTGTCTAAATTTAAGGGAGGATCTTTACATGTTTATATTATAATCAGCAAATGTAAAAAAAAAACGTCGATAGTAACATATATATATATATATATATATATATATATATATATATATATATATATATATATATATATATATATATATATATATATATATATATATATATATATATATAAGTTTACGTTTAAAACGTCGCAACACAATTGTGCGACTGTTTACTTACCTAACTTGAAATGTTGGAAACGGCAATGTCAAATGCTCAGAATTGAGAACCTGGTACTTAAAGAAAGTCGACACTCAGGGAATGTCGACTTTGAGTGAAATTACCTCATTTCTGGGATTCTGATATGAATGTTTTGCAGTGGGTATGCCCCCCTGCACCCCATGTGGGGGGGTTGTGGCCCCCATAACCCCTGCTACTTATATATACTAACTCTGAGATTGCAGTACAGTTAGGGAAAGGGTGCCCACTATAGTGCGATCTCTACTCAAAATGCCGAAGTCATAACAGCGAATGCACACTAGCATTCACTGTTGTGAGTTTGACATTTTTTCTTTCGCTAATACATAATTTTGTAAAGATACTTCCACACATATGCGCATCACACAAGTCAGCTGCAACATTTTAAAGGTAGACCTACACACACACACACACACACACACACACACACACACACACACACACATTTTATATATATATATGTGTGTATATATATATATATATATATATATATATATATATATATATATATACATATACTGAATATGCCATTTCTTATGATATCTTCATAGAAGTCTACCAATTGTGATCATCAAGATTCTACCCAAGAGTGCCTTTTTGAGAACATCATATTTATTTATTTATTTAGTTAGTTAGTCAGATAGTTAGTTAGTTAGTTAGTTAGTTAGTTAGTTAGTTAGTTAGTTAGTTAGTTAGTTAGTTATTGTTAATTTTATTTTATTTTATTTTACATTTGTTTACCGGCAAAGTCCAACTGGGCACCTGTTGTTTTCCAGCGGCGGCCCGGGGAGAAAATTTCCACTTAAATAGAACTGTATGATGTACAGATAAATGAACATTATAAACTTAAAAATGTACATGTAGAAGATACACAGGTATATTCAGTTTAAAGTTGGTATTGAAGATGAACAAGTACATTCAGTTTAAGGTAACATTGTATATGCACAGACAGGTAACTCAGTAGAATACATTAGAATACAGATAAATACACATTATAAACTTAAAAGGTATGTATAGAAGATACACAGTTCCATTTAGTTTAAGGTAATATTGTATATATACAGGTAGCTCAGCAGAATACATGTGATAGTGTGGAAATTATTCAATTATCATATGTCAGAGGATCAACTAAGAATGCGATATAACTTAAACAGTGGAGCTACAATTTAAGATATTTGTAAGTTAGTAGTAGAGTTATTTAAGATAAGTATGGGGATAAGACTTGTGGAGAGGTTCTAACGCGGACTGGTAAAATAACAGAAACGTGTTAGGTAAGGTTTTAGACTTTTTTAAACTGAAGTAAGAAAGAATTGGATGATATGTGGGTGGGCAGTGTATTCCATATTTTTGGTAAGAAGCTGGAGAAAAGGGAATCACCAGCTGTATTTTTGATTTCAGTTACCTCAGGAAGGATTTATTACTGGAATAGCGAGTTCTATTATTGGAATAAGGGTGTAGTAGATTTTGGAGTGCGAGAGTTTTCTCAATCTGATGTAGGATTTTATTTGTTAAGGTAAGTTGATTGTATAGAAGGAGATGAGGGAGTTCCAGCCATTTAAGTTGATTTAGAGCTGTATGTATAGAAGGAGGTGAGGGAGTTCCAGCCATTTAAGCTGATTTAGAGCTGTACAGTTTTGTGACCTATAAGGAGAGTCAGTGGCAAACCTAGCTATTTTGTTGTAACAGGAGTCAAGTTTAGCTAACTTCTAAGATTAATGAAAATTGGTCAGCATAAAGGAGTGTTTAGAGGAGATGTGTGCATGCAGCAGTAGACCTAGTGGTTTTAGTAAGAAACTGCTTGTTTCTATATAGTACATCCAGTTTTTGTGTGCTTTCTTTATGTTCTGCCAGATGTGAATATAAAATTTCATATTATTGTCAATATGTACACCTAATAGTTTTGTATGGGTGATAGGATAGATGGTGTTTTTTGCTAGACAGGATATTGAATGAGGGGTTAGGTGCTGCAGATCTTGTAAGTTGGAAAATCAGAAGTTTAGTTTTGTTTGGATTTAGAATTAGTTGGAATTTGGTAAGCCATGTTTCAACAGAAAAAAAGAAGTCCTGAGTTAGTGAGTGTAGGTCTTGTGAGGAGGAAGCGACACATATTAGTAATGACACATCTGCATATTGTATGACAGAAGCATTTGAGGCAGAAATATGTAGATTGCTACTGAAAATATAGAACATAAGGGGTCCCAGGATGGAACTTTGGGGAACTCCTAGAGTGACAGGAAGAAGAGGGTAGAGGTCATGCTGCCATTGAACTGCTTGATGCCGATCTTATAAATAGCTTTCGAACCAAGCAATAGTGGATTTGCTGAGATTTAGATCAGAAAGAACATTTATAAGTTTACTATGTGAGACTATGTCAAACATCTTAGAAAGGTCTAGAAGGTTAGCAGATACAATTCTCCCATTGTTTCTGTTTTGATTTATTGTATTGGTGAAAGACATTAGTGCAGTGGGAATGTATGGAAAGGGTGGAAGCCATGTTGACTATTTGACAGAAGATTATGAGTGAGTAAGTAAGTAGTTCATTAATTGAGAATGTATGCATTTCTCTCTAGGATTTTAGATAAGGGGATAGAATCGCAACTGGGTGGTAGTTGATCAACTCAGTGGAAGCATCCCCTTTTGAAGCGGAATGATATGGGAAGTTTTCCAAATTACAGGGACTTGATTTTCAGATATGGATCTGTTAATAAGAATGGCTACTGGGTACACAATTGTGTCAACAGTGAGTTGTACAAAGTAGCCCGGTAATTTGTCTGCGGCCAGTGTTGTGGGTTTTAATTTTTTTAAGCATTATTTTTATTGTATGTGTAGAGACTGGATGAAAGGGAAAGGTGTTGTTGTTGATGTGAGATATATGTGGTTCTGTGGTGGAGGAGGGATCCTGAGGGTTAGATAAGGCCAGAATGGACTCTGTAAAGTATTTACTGAATTGAGTTGCTATGTTCTCTGTGGTGTTTGAAGTAGCTGAGGAGAGTGTACTAGAGTTTCCTGGAAGGAGTATGTTATTAATGGCTGCCCAGAACATTTGAGAAATGTTTTGTTGCTTTATTTGTATGTTGTGGTAGTAATTCATTTTGCCTAATTTAACTGTTTTCTTTGCTGTGTTTCTGAGTTCTAGGTAGGTTTGTTTTGCAGCCTGGGATCTATTTTTATGCCATTGATTCTAGGCTTTGTCTCTGATATTAAGCAGTGACCTGGTTTGTTTACTAAGCCAAAGAGCAATAGTAGCTTTGGCTCTGATTGTTCTGGGAGGATCGTACTGAGGTCAGGATATCTAAAAAGGTAGTGCTGAAATATTTAGCAGCTTCATCTAGGTTGAGTAGTTTGAGTGGAGTCCAGTTATAGCTTTTTAAGGTAGATTTGAAGTTGATGGTGTTAAAGTTTTTTTTGTTCTTTATTAGCTGGTAGGTGGTATGTTTTGTATAATGAGTCCGATGCCTATGTAGAAAGATTAGTAGAGGGTCAATAAGTCTATCAGATAGGCAGCTGAAGTATGAGGTGTGTTCTGGTTTATTTATCAAAATCCAGTCAAGTATAAACTGCCTTTTGGATGATTTGTCTGCTCTTGTAGTGAGTATAATTCTCTGTTCTTGGATAAATTGAGTAAATCCTTGGAGGATGATATAAGTTGTGGGGCTTAAGGAATTGCATGTGTGCCAATCAATGTTAAAATCACCCATGATGACAGTTTTGTGTGGGAGTGAATTGGAGGTCCAGTGCACTAAGTTTTTTAAGGTGGGTGTGTTATTTCTGGGAGGGGGTGGTGATTTTTTCTATAAAACTGCTATACCACCAATGCTTTTTTCAATTCTGTCCTTCCATAGTATGTTGTAACCTGAAGGCAGGATTTCATTACTACTGTTGTCTAGCTTGAGCCATGTTTCCATTAGGAATACAATATCGGGTGAGTACAGAGAAAGATTGACATGCAGGTCATGTGTTTTATTTGTAATGCTTCCAATATTTATATTTAGTAGTAGTAGGTCAGCTGCTGTCCTAAGCAGGGGTAGTAAGTTGTGGGAGTTATTGGTATATTGGCTGGATGACTGGCTTGGAGTGATTGATGGTCTGGGACTGTGGCAAATGTCTCCACTGAGAGATAGCTTAGATGCAATAAAGATTATAGTTTTAATCATTTTTGCCATGTAATTATCATAACTCTGGGAAATTCTGGGTGGGTGATGGTGAAGTTTTAGTATGAAGGATGCGTACAGGGTGGGAGATGGGTTAATGAGAGATGGGGACATGAGAATCAGATTTGTGATTTTGTGGATAACAGCGTGATGTGGCACGGTTGGTAAGAGGTTCATTTAGGTCGACATGATAAGATGTAAGGTAGGCAACTGATGATAGTATAGTGATGGAAATGATGTATAGCAGTAGCATAATATTGTAATGTAGAGAATATGGTATGGTTGGTGACTATTTTTGACTGGTTACCATTAACAGGCTATGGAATTAAACATATCTCCAACTGAGAGCAGTGTTCCAATTTTAATATAACATTAGACCAGAGGGTTACCCACTTACAGGGGTCTACTTTATTTATGCGAAAGCGTAAAACCGCAAATACATATGGATTGAAACATATGCATCGAAAGTGCAAACCATCGAAAACTGTAAATGGAAATCTCCGTAGGTGGAGATTTCTGTTTACTTCAATGTAGTGTGATCTCGGAGTTGGTATATTTAAGTAGCGGGGGTTGTGGGGGGTGCATGGGGGCTTGCCCCCCCCCTGCCTATATCTTTTTTATTTCTGTGTATTTTTTTTTCTTTATTAACTTTTGACTGTTTAAGAGTTTGATGCATATGTGTTGATCATTATGCATTCGACCTTTTGAACATTCAAGTTAATAAAGTAGACCCACTTACAGACCTTTTTCAGCACAGAAAAGTATTGGCAATGGCTCCTTCCTCTGTTTCTGTTACTTCTGGCACCAAATCTAAAATTCTAAATCTCCTAAACATAGAAAGACAATTTATGCAGTCTGATTAAGTGACTTGCTGAAAGTCAGGCAAAATGAGCCAGAGGGAATCACACCCAGGATTATGAAATAAAACCTCTTAGCCATTGTCACATAAGTGATTCTGCAACAACTGTCATTTCAAGGGAGTGTTATTTCCAACAGTACTGTATAGGACATTTTGGGAAACTGTGTTTCATTATATTGCCAAAGAAGGTTACCAGTAAGTCATGTTACAGGTATCAAACATAAATTAAGGGACTATAATTTAAAATGCCTGTTCTGTTTGGGAAGGACCTAATGTATCTAATTGTGAACAGCATTAGCAAATAGGTCTATAAATGTACAAACCTTTTAAGCTCTTATTAGTGTTATCGTCAACTCTTCCCTTTAATTCTGTAGGCCTCAGATATAGTTCTGGGAGAAAACAATTACTTCTCAGATATAGTTCTGGGAGAAAACAATTACTTCTCAGATATAGTTCTGGGAGAAAACAATTATGTGTTGCACTCACTTCAGTCAGAAGGATTTCAGAACAACTACCACTGATGTATAAAAAAAAATCATATATTATTTTCAATATGGACATAGTGTATTTTATACTAAATGTCTATGTTATGCTTACAGTACCCTGTAAAGTCTTTTTCAAATCAATTTGTACAGTTACTTGTATTTTTGCGTAAACAGGAGAAGATTTTTTTTTGTAAAATTGCTATAAATATGCATCTGAGGCATTACTGTGAGGAAATGAAATCCACAGAGACTGGGCTGTTCCTAGAGAAGATATCTCCCAGCTTTACAGTGAGTTCTGCTGTTTAGTCAATTTGGTATCAACTGGATAAAAGTAAGTGGTTTTATTGAGACTGGAAGGAGAGTTTCTCTATGACATGCTTGCGATGAAGTGTGTCAGAGATCTTGGCAATGACAAGGTTAGCAAGCAATATGGACAATCTGGATCACATCAAAATGTTCTGTGATCTTTTCAAATAAATTGACATGCCCTGTATTTAACAAATCCAAAGTGGTAAGGATCAGTGGTTTGGAGATCACTTTTGTAATTGTTAATTAGTTTTGCAATAGTTTATTACACTGTTTTATAGATAATGCTGGTGCAACTAATGGGTATCTGTTGTGGAACCACCCCTGTGGAAAGGCAGTAATGGCTGTTCTCTACACTCCAGATACTTAACCTGTGGACAGAGTAAGGTTAAAGAACTCTAGAAAGAATATGTAGTGATTGATAGCTGTAAGCAGACAGAATGTTGTCATGATGCATGAAGCTAGTGTTCTTTGTTTTTTAGAAATACTGCTGTGAATTGGCCTAGGATGATTTCAAATTGGACAGTAAAGGGGGAAAACATGGGGCAATCGGCTATGTGTGGCACTTGAAGATGGATCCAAGCTTGTCTTCAGGAATATTAGCTATGCTTCCTATGTCAGAGCAGCACATGCCACTGGAAATAAGTTGAGTGCAGAACTGGATTTTACTTTTAAGTTTCTTGAGGTAGAGGAAAAAATCATTTTTCCCTATAGAGGTAATTTTCTGTGAGAATTTCCTTATACACACTTACATTTGAATTTATGGTAAATTGAATAAGTGTCTCCAATGCATTAATTTATAGCATTAAAGCATATGGACACTCACAGTTAATTAAGTCTGTAGCAAGATTTGACCTTTAAACAAACAATCAACATATTTTGAATTGGATTATAACTAAATATCCATTATGTTTTAAAGTTGCTGATGCAATATAAAATAGCATTTGTAACCATAAATCAGTATCTGTCATATGAAAAAAAGAAATCTCCCAACTGTAAACCAAAGACTGCAGTCATCTGATATTGGAATAAAATGCATCTTAAATATCTTCACCAATAGCAAGATTATATTAACTGTTCAAATAAATCACCTTCCCTGTCACCAAACTAATCACATTTATTCATACTATGTACAGTCTGTCGAGAACAGTTAGGAAGAAAAATGTAGCTTTACCAGGTCTCCAAAAAGCAACTATAACTTGATGAAAGTAAAGGACTCATTCTGGAAATTTTATAAAGCACCAGGAAATTAGCAAGTCTGAACTACATACAGAGAATTTAGAAATAAATTCCAGAATTATTTATGACAGGCAAAGCAAAATCATTACATCAACAAACAGAATATAAATAAACACAAACCATTGCCTTTTTGGAATACTGTAATACAAACTCAGTAGAAACCACAATAGCTTTTTAGTCAACTCTTTAGGCCTTCACATTGATCAAGACACAACAAAATCATTTTTGCCAACTTTTGGCTTGTTATCAGTAATATATTGTGTTAGACTTTGTCATACAATTGAATATAATTAATTTACTTCATCTTCATTTCAAAAACTCTATGTGAAAAATATCAAACACTGCTACATAAAATGAAGCCATATAATTCCATAACATTGGACAAACTACCACCAGGGTAATAAAGCCAACGTATACTAATATATATATATATATATATATATATATATATATATATATATATATATATATATATATATATATATATATATATATATATATATATATATACTTGTCAACAGAATTCATATAGAATGCCATTTTCTATCTTTATGGAAAGATTCTGAAAGTCTACTTCTATTAAAAGAAGGTGAAACTAACAAAGTTGTCAATTATTGGCCTGTATGTATCCTTTTGCCTCTGTTGAAGATACTGGAAAGAATATTTCACATTCAGCTATTGCATCAGCTACTGTAGTATAACGTACTAAGCCACACACAACATGGCTTCCACCTAGCATCTAGTACTCAAATGGCATTAGTAGAAATGATAGTTTTTCCTACCTATGAATATGGCAAAGATGATACCGTTCCCTCCTCTTTTGTATAATTTCTCTGGCCTTTGATATGGCTGATCATAGTTTACATCTACACAGACTTCATGCCCTAGAATGCATGCAGCCAGTGTTCAGCTGGTTTGACTCCATTCTCCTTTGTAGCATCCAAAGCATAAACTTTGCTGTTTCTCATTTACAAAACTCATAGCGTTACAACCCTAGTTTTCAAAATCAAAACTAATAATTAATGAAAGGAAAACAAAAGCTATGATATTCAGTCCAAAAGGGAAAACAGTCCCGGTCCCTTTGACTTACTAACAGCTGTACAATTTAAGCGGTTGATCACTATAAATAGCTTGGCTTAATTATAATCAATGAACTTTCCTTTAATAAACATGTTATCTGTGTCATGAAAGAGTCTCATAACAGGGTTGGTGTTCTGCACTGTTTATACACTGATTTACACCTATTAAAAAGTGCCTATTTATTATTCTTACCCAGATTATTTTTTTGAATGGCATCTGGTAGCAAATGTAATATAACTTCATTCCATAAATTGCAATCCACCTTGTGTAAAATTGCAAAATTTGCTTCTTACCAGACAAAAAATGGAGCACGCATGTGACATACTAAATAATATTGGATGAATGACCTGCATTAATAAACTTAACTTTATCCATAAAACATTTACTCATGACTTATATATATATATATATATATATATATATATATATATATATATATATATATATATATATATATAAACTATAAATACCCATCTGTGCTGTGTCCTCTCTTGTTACACAGTATACAACTGACAGAATCATTCATTCATGTAGCAAAAAAAACTATTAGTTAAAAAGGGCCATTCCTATAATAGATAATGGAGGCCCAAGCTACTTCCTACAGCTGTTTTGGAATTATTTAGCTTGACAATGTAATAGATGATGGAATCCCAAGCAACTTACTATAGCAGTTATGGAATTCTTTACCTTGGCACTATAATAGATGACAGAGTCCCAAGCTACTTCCTACAGTTGTTTTGGAATTCTTTACATTGATACTATAATAGATGATGGAGTCTCAAGCTACTTCCTACCTTGATACCTATGTGAAGCAGACACCTTTATAACTTAAAGTTGTGTGTGTGTATCATTTCTTACCAATGCAGTATGCTCCACATGTGCTACACTTGACCACAAAGGTGCAGACTTTCCTTTTGGTATTTAATTTAACATAAGTATCAGTAACACACCTTCAGACTGATGCTTCTTTCTTCGTTGTTCTCGATACTTTTTTTTCCCTTTCATCATTTTCTTCTACCTTTTCCTCATGAGTGTTCTGTATACATTCTACATCCTTCAATCTGTAACTAATTTCACATGTAAAACCTGTCTGATACCTGCTAATCAATACATTTCTAGCCCCTCTCTCTTCCATCTAAAATTTCATGATCATAAATGTCTTGTATATGTTACCTTATATATTGCACCTTTTAGAATTATTGAATTTTTGTCACACACTTTTTGAAAATTATACTATTTGGGCAAACATCAACACTTGAACTTATTTTCCATTAACTACCACTTTGTGCAAAGCAGATTATGGTTAGAGTTCAACACACTAGGTAACGAGGAGTTAAAATCTTGCTGGGTTTGGAGTTAACTCATTCTGAAAGATTATTCCAAGATAGTAAACTTTGTTTCCATTTTGGTTCTTGTAGAACTGTAAGACTTTTCAGATTTGCTTTTTTTAACATTGCTTGTTTGTGGGATAAACTCCCAGTTCATATATGCAACTTAAAATAAGTGCTTTTAAAACGTCACTAGATTTTTGGGTTGGTCATTTGGTTTAGTCCACAAAAGTAGTGTATTTAGGGGTCTGTGCTGGGCCCCTTACTGTTTGGCATCTGCTTCTCAGAAGTCCAGGCCAAAGTAGAAGGCCTTTGGCTGACCAAATTCGCTGATGATTGCAAACAATGTCAACATAATACAAGAAGAGCTAACACAAACAAATGTTTGTTGCTAAAGCCATGGTCTAAAACTAAATGCAAAAAAAAAGCATTATTATTCCCTTTGGCAAAATGGAATTGCTACAAATTACAATATTGACTGTCCCCCCCACTGAGTTCCAACTGAGTGGTGTTTGACTTGGAAACACAGGTTGATAACAATCTGAACTTTGACCACCAAGTTTCCAAAGTGGTAAGGAAAGCATTCTAAGTAGCACACCTCATAAGCAAGGGCATAGCATATAGGTCAAGGAATATTATAACTCCACTGTATTCGACTCTCATCAGACCACTAATTATAGTATAATGCAGCCTGTTTCATGTACCTCACCAGATACCTGCAACAGTTAGAGAGATCTCAGACGTTTAACACTAAGAGAATACAGGGACTCCAAACCATGAATTACATGGACAGGCTGAAAGCCCTTTCACATTTACTCTTTATGTTACAGGCTGCTGAGAGGTGACTTGTACCTGGCCAATAGAGCAATCTCTATCCCTGCCCTAATGGAAAAGCTGCACATCCACAAGTCAAATGGCTCAATAGTCACTCACTCTAGGGATCTCAGCCTAGCTTGTGGCATTAACAGATCATGCTGGAGAGACAGAAATGTCTCCCAGAGACGGCTGCTTCTCTGGAATAGACTCCCTGACTCTATTCAAACACAGCCTAGATAATTGGACAGGAGACTGCAAATTTACCCCTGGGGTGGCACCCATGTCTGTCATGGGCAAGGGTAAGTGGCATTGATCACAGACCAGCTCTGTTCATAAATTCATTCTGAGAACTACCTAAGTAGGGATACTTGGGATTAACATGGCCAGGCTTGTAAAGAGTCTAGCGCCGCTAGCCTAGTAACCTCCTATGAACCTATGAACCTATGTTCTAACATGGCTTCTGCTCTGACCACAGGTTCATCTTGAACTATAAACTCTCTGTGATCTATTTTTACATTGATAAATTCATGTTTTGCTTGTTATTTCTGGGTCCTCTCTAAATATGGGTATTGCTCAATGGGTTTAACCCAGTCAATCGAGATAAAATAAATGTATTCATGAGGAATAAAACTCTGAGAAGTGTTCAGAAGCAAGAATGGCATCATAACTTAGTTTATTTGGTGGAATATGATAGTTGTATTTCTCAAGGTAACAGCTGTAAGTTGTTTTTTTGTGTAGTCCAGTAATGCGGTCATTTTTACTTCTTTTATCAGGTGGAGAAGTTGGATTTTGGATGCAGGTTATGGCCAAGCTATGATTTAACCAGAGAGTTAGTGACACATAGGGTATTACAGTAGGGGGGGCACTAAGTAAGGACAATATCAGGAAGGTTAGTATATCTGTTGGGGACAGAGAGATCATTGACCTAGGGAGTTAGAATTTACAAAATCAAGAGATTTCTGGGCATATTTGTTGGTGGTTGTACAGTGTATCCAGTTTAATAAACATAAATTAATATCTTTCATATTATGTGTATTAGGCTTAATTGGTAGCTTTTCAAATTTACTTAGGTAATTGGTAAGCTGTAAACATGACTTAGAAGGGGATCTGTAGTTTGCAGTGATGTGGTAGGCAGTTTTGCTGAGATATAATAGGACCTTTATAACTTTTATAATGGCATCAAGCAAGACTTGATGTCAAACAATATGGTTACAAATAAGTATGGATATGCCTCCACATTGACTATTAGTTGTGAATCCACTGTTATGAAACAATGCTTCAGTAACTACACAAAGATGGATGTCTGTGGGAGTGGTATATGCCTGTAACTCAGACATTTTGTTGTTTAAGCTGCTAGCATTGAACAGAGGAACTGTAGTATTGTTTGTCTTGGAATGTGTTAAGTCTGTATGCTCTTTACCTCCATTTCACCTAAAAGCCACAGCGGGGAAGCAGAACAGTACACAAAAGCCATGTGATAAGCAGTGCAGGTGATCCCTTGTAAAACAATACAGTCTGTTGAGCATCTGATTCCTGATAGGCACACACTGGATACCCTGGAATAACGCTAGTTAACTAGATAATCATTATGGCCAACTATTTTTTTTTCTTTAAACTCAGCCATTTTTCTTAAGGGAAGAATGATGCTCAACACAAGGGGTTTATTTTTCTTGTTGAACAGGTGATGTGTTCAGCTTTCTTGCTGCATCTCTCTTAGGGTAGTGGTCCTACACGCATTCACTACCATGTAAGAGACAAAAGGAAGCATTCATGTGTAGGATGGAAAACAATCTTTTGAGCCTTTGTAAAATCCTTGATCCTAGTACTAAAAAGTCAACTGAGTGTAAACCTCTCATTATCCAGTCTTATATGCATGATGTCAATGTGGCTGACAATAGAATTGCAAATATAAGGATTTCATGATTCAAAGCAGGCTTGTATGACCTTAAAGGTGCAGGTTTTCATAACTGGTGACTCCCTTTGGAGGTACTCAGTAGTACAGGTTCAGGACTAGATACTGGCTAGCATTTACTAGGTGGTCATCTGGTAGGTTTAGGCATGTTTTTTTTTACTACCATATGGAAAAGTAAAGTAACTAGTATATAGCTGTTTACTAACAGTGTTAGATGTAGCAAGTTGTTCCTCCAATCTGAGTAGGCAATTGCATCTTTCACAGACCTTGTTAGAAGTATCTAGGAGTAAGGGATTGCCAATAAACATGAGGTAGTTCCTACACTGCCTCATTGTGTCTAATACCAATAATCTGGTTAGATGTAAAGCAAGAACAGCTTATGACCCTATGATAAAGCATTAAGTTGCTTGAAATAATATAAAGATTGTGACAGTGTTATATTAAACTCCAACATCTGATGACTGGATTTAAGAAAAAGTATTATATTAAAAAGTGGGGAGGCATTAAGCTACCTGGGTTCACATATTTGGGAAATGTCCTGTAAAACAAGTATTTTGGTCCAACTTTTGGAATGAGGCAGAAAGATGTTTTCTAATTAGTACTATAGCAATGAAAGATGTAGTCATCTATAGCATCTCTTCTAAATTTGCTGGTCTCTGCTGTGTTCTTCATATTATGTTTTTGGTGGCTAAGAAAGCTATCACAAGGCATTGGAAATCTATCAGAACACCATCAGTTGCTGACTGCTGGTGGATTATGAGAGACGTGTATATATGTATATATATATATGTATATATATATATATATATATATGTATATATATATATGTATATATGGGTTCCGTTTAGAAGTTCGAAATACTGAAATCTCAAATTTCTTATGTTATACAACTATAGCACCGTATGGCTATTTCTCAATTTTTTTAAAGTTAAGCAAAAAAGGAAAAAAAATGGGAGATGAGCAAACATGCTAATAACACAGCTGGGAAGGCAATGTGGTACTTCATAACGGCAAAAAAACAAGTCATTAGAGAGTGAATTGAAGTAAAACTACAAAAAACATCTATCTTGATGATATTGTTCACACTAGAGTGTGTTCTAGTTACAGTGGCTATGTTTAAATATAACATATTTGCATTTTAGTAGTATGCACCCTAAAAATACCAAGGAAACATAGTTAAGGGGCAACTAATGAGGGCCAATAAACTGACAATGAGAGATGAAGATGTTTACTTGGAGAGTATAAATTTATGTAAAATGTTTGTAGCTAGAGGTTATCTAGAGGATTTGATTAAGGGAAAAGGAAAGTTATGTTACACCCAAAGATAATCATGTTAATTACACTCTTGCAATGCAAGTTTCCAACAGTGTGGATGCAGCTGCTATAAAACGTATAATTAATAATAATTGGAAAATTTTAAAAAGCTGTCAGGAAGTATATAGGGGAGTGGGAGAGCGTCCAATATATGTGCAGAAATGAGGAAAAAGTTTTAAGAACTTCTTTCAGAGTAAGCTTAATGTTTACAACTCGAAGGTTAACAATGCAGGAATGCACAAATGTTTAGCCTGCAATTTATGCGACTGGGTGTATGATGGCACAAGGGAAATAACTATTAACAATTACAAAATAAGTATAACTGGCAGATTTACATGTAAATCAAAATATGTGGTTTATCTAATTACTTGCAAATCCTGCTAGTCTTTTTATGTAGCACGTACAAGCCGAGAATTAAACAAAAGGATATACATGCATAACTGGGCAGTAGAAATAGAAGATGAAAATAATGCTATGGGTAAGCATTACAAAACAGGGAATTGTCAAGTAAATTTCAAGTTCTTGGTGCTAGGAGAGATAAAAGGGTATGAATCAATGTTTAATGCTGAGAAAGAATTGGGTTAGCTGGAATACTTGTGGCAAGTTAGGTTGAATGCATGTTACCCACCAAGGTTAAATAGCTGCAAAGATTTTTTGGCTTATTTGAAGAGGAAAGGGTAATGGCATTAGCTGCAAGCAGTCATGTGATGCTAAGTAATGTGTGTAATGAAGTATTTAAATGCATTTGCAGAGTTGTATATTCAGTCTGAAGAAGTCTTGGTTCCCGAGACGAAAGCGCTTACTGAATGGTGTGGAATTAAATTTTGTTTTTTTACGGCCGTTGTGTTTATTATTTTAAAATTTGGCTTTTACGTTTGTGTGTAGTAAAAACACAGCACTGTGTAAACCATAGACAGCTTAAGAGCAGAAAAAAAAAAAAAACAACAAAAATAGTTCAGAGCAAGACAGTCCATGATCAGAAGAAAAAACAATAATCCAAGAGGAACTCCAGCAGACATGAAGTGAAGCTTACCCTGATGCTGGCAGTTGCATGAGACAGTGCAGACTTGGAGTATACAAATTATTTTCTTATCAGATGTATGTGGAAAGAAGATCAGATCACTTGAACCTTCCATTCTGAAGTCATTACTGGATGCAACAAAGTTGCAGCTTGCACAGAAATATTCTCAATAAACTTAAGTTTCCTAGAAGAGATGTGAAATCCTAGATGGTATACTGATGCATAATGCTCAGTTCAGAGTAACACACTGCTTTCATAATCCTAAAGTGCCATGCAGAATTGTGAAATAAGTTATCTGCAGGTGGAGCTGGTCTTATTAGAAAAGACAGAGTTTTCTCATACATAGAGGTAATAACTGACAGCTAATCAAACAGAGATAAGAGAGTCAATGCAGTGAAAGGTAAGTGCTGCTGGCTGTTTGTTGGACTGACCTTTGGTTTCATGGACTGCAGTTCAGACAGAATAGTTATTTAACTATTATATACCCTAAACTAAAAATATATCATTCTGTTTATGCTTTTCAAGCTGCAGCAGGTGTTGTTTTTAAATGGATGTCTATGGAACAGATGCATCTTCTCTCTCATATTAGAGGAATCCCAGGCCAGTGAAATTTTGGTTCATCTGATTGCAGAAGTAAAAGGCTTCAGGGCCTCCATATTAGGGGTATTAAGAATGGGTTAATTGAAAAATCCATCACATAGGATACAAAGGTGAATACATTTGTGGAGAAGTTGTCAGGATAAGGGGAATAAGAAGAACTGTAGACTTGATACAGGATTTAAAGGATGGTGTCATCAGATTTGAAAAATGACTGGAATTTACAGTTTGATCCAGGGTACCTGACGGGGCTGATTGTAATATCCACAGTTAAAAATGTGGCTATGCAGTGGATGGCAAAAGAAGACATGGAGAGGTGCATAAATAAAGATGGAAATGAAACTGAATAGTCTTTGGGTAGCAAGGAAAAGGGGTATGCAGGTAAGGTGTCTTGCATTAATCCATATCCAGTACTAATTAAGCGTATGTATGAGAAAGAGATTTATAATCTAAAAGAGAGGTTGGAAATGGTGGAGAAAGTTAGGTTCACTAAAAGAGACAAATGTTATTAAAATCATTGCTATGTTGAAGAAACTTTGGATGATATGGTGCCACTATATGCATTAGTTACACAGATGGTATAGCATACCCCCCCCACCCCCCACAGCGTGTTTCTATAAAAAGTAGGTTCTTAAGGGGTTGAATGTTGAAGATGTTGGGAGAAAGAAGCTGGATACATACACACACACACACACACACACACACGCACACACACACACACACACACACACACACACACATATATATATATATATATATATATATATATATATATATATATACACAGGCATGTTTTGAGGCTGTGGAATAATTCAGCAGTGCTGGGAGGATGTTATCCAAGAATGGGAAGCTATTTCCAAACAGAAAAGTGTGTTTGTTTGTTGGCTCTACATGGGGAAGTTTTGGGTTGGTCAACTCCAGAGAAAGTAATACTGTTTATGATAGGAGGTTGGGATATTTGTCTGATTGCTAAAATCTGGTAGAGGAATTTTTCCTAGGAATAGCAGAGTCATTGGGCTAATAATATAGGACCTATGAATGACATCTGAGTACAGCAGAGAGTCAGTTATCCAAACTAATTGGGATCTAGGGTAGTTTGGATAATCAAACATATAATTGAACCAGATAAAAAACTTTTAAAATCTTGTTTTTTCTACATAGGTTCATAGGTGTATGCTAGGCTAATGGCCCTGGAGCCTTTACAAGCCTAGCCCATAGGATTACCCTGGCATCATGCCACCCAACCATAGTTCCCGGTGCCTCTGTCGAGTAGAGCCACTAGATTGATCCCCCAGATTAATTTTCTATTTCCCATCCACTCATCAAGATTTCTGTTGATGAGGGCCAGTGAGGTGTTCTGTTTGACATGTATGGAAACCTATTCCATAGCATGGGCACTCTCTGGGTTATAAACCTGTCCCTCCAGCATGTTCTGTTGATTGTAGTAATGAGGTTGAGGTCTCTGGAGTGTGGTGTGCAAGGATTGGGATTTCTTTAGATGTATCATTTCTAACAGAGCTGGGTCAGACATGGCTTTGTAAGAAACATGCAGGGAATCCACTTTTAAACCATTCAGTGACTCCATTGGAAAATAAAGAATACTTTTTACACATGAGCAGGCTACAAGCTCAAAAAACACATAGAAGTGAATGCATATATAGTTTACATATTCAGATTTTATGATTTTTCCTACCCGAAAACTTTTGAAGGCTGTTTTCGGATAATTGACATTTTGTATAATCGATATTCAGATAATCGACTCTCTACTGTACTTAGGGTCAAGAGAAAGTAAATGTAAAAATCTCTCTTGCTTGGGCTAAGATTAGAATGTTTTATGCAATAAGGAGTAGTTTGACAGATTTTTGTTATAATAAGGTAAATTCTTTTGGGGGGATTGTTTTGCTTTGTTACTAATTTTACATGCAAAAGTTTGTTCTATTATTTGTGAACATTTCTGCTGTTCCTGGAATACTTTGATCTTTAAATTGAATTGTGAATTTTACTAGTAAATAGTAATACTAAAAATATGTATATATCATCCAGTGAAACCATCACAGTTTTCATACATGTTAAAAACATTTTAGAATTTGAGATGTAAGTAAAATGTTGCTGTATAATAGGTTGGAATGTTGTATCTAAAAAAACTGACAAGGGCTATGTTATTTATACCATCTTTCATGTCCACGTAGATTTTTTGGAGCTTATACTTAAATTGGATTCTCCACCAATAATTATACCGTTCATGTGAATAAATTAAATTCTTAAGTATTCAATAGCTGCTTTAGTTTTATTTTGGCACTGGTGATTATTAACCTTTCATAAAAAAATAAAATCATCATAAAAACTTACTTGCTTTAACTATGTTTTTCACTATTAAGCCAAACCACACTGTCACCTTTATAACACCCCTAGCTGACTATGAAACAAGGGTCTATATTATAAACGCGAAAAACGTAAACCGCGAATATGAATCCATCGACACAAAAAGAGCAAACTACCAGATGAGCGAACCACCTAACCATTGAAAACCACAACATCGAACAGATTTCCCTAACCAACAGTGCCATGTAAGTATACCTAAACCAACTACAAAAAACAATAACAAAACACACTTTTGTAGGGGGGCAAGCCCCATAACCCCTCTACTTAAATATACCAATTCCAAGATCACACTACATGGGGGAAAAGGGTATATACCCTTATTCTCAGAATTGCCCTGCTTGCCAAACAAATCAATTTGATATTTTGCCTTTCGCTGTTCTGGTGGTTCGCTCTTCTGGTAGTTCACTCATTATGTGTCGACAGATTTGCATTCGCGGTTTAAGTCTTTTGCAATTATAATACAGACCCATGAAACAAAGCTCATCATATAAATGTGATCCTGTTTTTCACTCTCAGGAAGAACAACACCACTACTTTTATGTTAACACTAATGTTTAGGAAAAAAATTTGTTTTGGAAACATAACATTAACTGACAATGTTTTTCACTTTTTAGCAGAGTCATGCTATCATATTTATAATTCTTCCAATGGCCATTAAAAGAAATTGCAGCAACTTGCCCCTAAGTGGCACTTGACTGATTAGGCATGTGAGACTAACATCCATCTTCCAATGAATCTCCATATAATAATACATTAATATTTAATAAAAATACTGAAGTATGATTGCATTAGAAAAAGTTAAGGAAGTTAACACATATCATCCAATATGTTTATGGCACTCAACAGCCCAATTTACTTAACAAAGTTTTAATGCAAACTTTGAAGTCTGTAGAATTAGATGGCAGCATCATGGACATCATGTTTCCCTACTTTCTACAACACAAGATTTTTCCCTAATGTTGTCATGCTTGCTCATGGGTATGCTTAATGTCTTGTGATACATGTCATTACATCATACATACAGTAGAACCTGTCTTGTTCTATATCAACATGTTTCTGCTAATCACACAGTTTGGATTTTGATCACAGTGATCATCATGAAAAAGTTCCTGCATTTGATATCTAAAAAGTAAGAACCCTCAGAGTATTCTTGCAGGTATAACATCACAAGCAAGACTCTAAATAGCACTGCATATATTGCTTGGGGAGGAGCACAAAAAGCTCTGCCATAAAAATCATCATTTCAACCAGTCCAGCTGAAATGCATGTGCACAAACTTTTTCATTGACCTTGTATTTCATAAACTAATAAATCGTAGGAGTTGCCAATATGCAGATAACTGAGAAAGTCTATTGCACACCTCCATGCTGGTGCCAGGGCACCATCACAAAGCAAAAGTTGCAGAGAGCAATTATCATTCACAGCCAGCTGCAGATAACTTCAACAGCAAGATGGCCTCAGTAATCATGCATGTTCCTGTCTCCCTCCTGACTAGGAAGAATTTATGTTCATTTTCATTTTTTGCACATTGTTTATTTTCAATTTTTGCACATAAGTATAAAATGTATTTGCCATAGTTCCATCTTCAAGTACTATTTGAAGCCCAATAAAGGAAACTGCCTTCTTAGTAAGTCTGATTTCCAGTTGTCTTTTGATAGCTGATCATATACTGTAGCTTTTCTGAGTATGAATGACTTATTTCACCGATTTAAAGGAAACCCTTTTTTCTGTCACAGGGTTCATAAAGATAGTTATTTCAACCAGTAGTTATCTGTGGCACATATTACTTGAATGGTGCCATGCCTTCGGTCACCAGTTGTGAGTTCAGAATAGACAGTAGTTAGAGCTGTGTTATCAAGTCTAACTCACTTGGCGAGATCTCCTCTTATGAGGGTACTGGATACAACCATTCCAATTCTCTTTGACTGCAAAGAAAATGCTGAGAATGTTCTTTGTTCCATCATCAAATATTCCTCTTTAGGGCCATAAACAGGAAGATTTCCACGTAGTTAGCTTAAGTGATTATTTCTTTGCCAGAGGTTACATTTTACAGCTACTTTTATAGAATGTATTTTCATAGAGTATTGTTAGTTTGTTTCATGTATAGTCAATACAGTAAAGATGGATGCCAAATAGGAAGCACTATTGATGAAATCCAGTCTGCTTAGCCTCGCAGCCTATAAAATTTGTCATATCTCATCCTAAGTGAGTCCACTGGAGTAAATGTGGGAAATTCCACTGCACTCTCCTTGATGGTTCCACAACCAATTGAATGGAATGTTTTTATATAGCTCTCTTGGGATACCCACATCCGTCCTTCAACAGTAGCTAAGTCCAATTCTGCATAAAAATGGTCAAGTTCTTCATTGCTACCCTGATAGGTATCTTTTGGATAGGGAATAACTGAAGTAGACAAGTTATGTGAATAGTTACCCCATACAAAATAATCCACTTAGTAGGTAAGCAGTCCAGTGATGTTATTACCCCCGTTTAGACAGAGAGCACAGCATGGTCAATTTGTGAGATTCTCCCTCTTGACTTAATGATTATATCTTTCACTTTATTATACTAGTTTAGTGGTGCACCTGCTAGACAATCAAATTGAGTTTCCACAATCATTTCACTCACTCTACCTCAGGAGGGGGCAGACATAAACTTCATGAGAGAATTCCATACCTTGCAAAAATGAAAACAAAGTGTGCATTAAATGAAATGTCCATTGCTTCGGACAAATTTTGGCTATAAGAAGATGAAAAGATTATAATGTATAGGCTGGTTAAATGTTTGGAAGTTTTTTGTGCAAAATTCTTCAAACCCTCAAGTCACAAATCTATTCCTGGCAATATTCCTTTGGATTTTTTGAGAACACATGCTCAATTCATAGATGTGCATTTTTGATTAGCATTATCAACTTAATCAAAGACTTCATTATCTTTCCAACTTTGCTTCTCATACTGTTTTGTTTATTCAAATGATATGGCTTCATTTGGGAGAATGTCATGTTCCATATGTGAATCATAGGGCTTTTTCTGATCATTTCCTTGATCAGAGTTAATATCTTTTACACATAACATGTCAAAAAGTCCTTCCTGGTCTGTGCTATCAGGAGAGTATACAAATGTTGAGTTATACCAGTTCTTGCATTTCTGTAATTTTACAGTCCTGCCCTAAGATTTCTAGTGTAAGTTACACTCCTTTTTACTTGTCCACATGTATTAGCACTGTGGCTGCATTACTCTATATGCACCAAATTCTTCCATACTCACTTTGGAATTCTTCATCTCATCCTGATTTAATTTATCTGAGGCATTTCGTATTGTTTCCATTACATTCGTCGTTTTTAAATGTCACATTTCTGAGAGGGGAGGGTGAAAGCCAGTACTTAAAAATAAGCAGTTTAGTCATGGGTTCATTTATTTTTTCTTTTTATCTGTAATTGTTGTAACTATCCTGTTGACAGAAATAACCACTTCATATTCCACATAAAAGCATGTAAAATTGAGGAGTTCAGTAATATTATCTTCCTAAATGCATAATTCTGCATTTAATTCATACAAAGTATCATAAATACATTTAATCAGCATTCTCAGCAGTTGCAGTTGAACTGACGGAAAAAAGTCTTTTAACTCTTTGTGTAATTTATTTTCTTTAGTAATCCCATTTGGGAATTTGCAAAACCTCAATCGTTTAGCAACAATGCTAAAACGTATGATATTTGAAAACATACCAGCTTTTGTCTTGATATGTCATTAGACTCTACCACTATAAAAACATTATTTGTGAAAAGTGGAAAATTTTGAAAGATAGTAGTGAGTTATTCACTTTATCTGGGCAAAACAGATTTTATCTATAAAAGGTTGTATAATTGAAAGTATAATTAATACAGAGGTAAGTCTTTACAAGCCCCATGTGAAACTAATAATCCAAAGGATACACTTAAATGTGGTTAATGCACACTTTAAAAGCCCATATAGAAATTTAAAATGTGAATAGAATTTTACTAGTCTGTAGGCATTTTGCCTATAACACTATTGTCATAATCTATGCTGCAATATGATCTGAGACACTTTTCTTGTTGGTATTTCTACTAGAAAATACATTAAATGAATCAGTAGACATGCATTCAAAGTCAGAACAGCAAGCATGCTCTATGGAGCAGAGCTGAACATTTGAATGTTACCCTAAAAGTAGTTCTGGTGAGAATTATGCACAGCCTAGAGTGATGCACCCTTACATAAATGATATCATTATTCACAGGTACCCCATCTCTGTCCCAGTGATTGATGGCTCCAGGTCATTTCCACTCTCTGCAGTAGATCTTTTTGAAGTATACTTTATCTCCTATTTCAAACTTTTTGTTTGCAGCATGAAGTTGTTTCTGTGGTTTTCTTAGAATTCTGCCCAAACATTCACCTTCAGAAAATGCTCTCATTGATGCATACAATGCTAAAGTTTGCTCTAATCCCATACTCCTTGGGTTTCTTTCTAATGCACGCAACTTATCAATTACCGCAAAAGGGAGATTTGGGCTCTGACTAAACTCAAAAGATACCAGCTGTTGCCATACACATTCTGCTTAGTATATTTTGCCATTAGACGCCAGTTTTGTTTCCATTTCCCAGTCTCTCCCACTTCAAGATTTTCTCATATTATTATTATTATTATTATTATTATTATTATTATTATTAGCATTTCATTCTATCTTTCTTAAGAGCTCTTTGCACCACAGACTACCTGCTGCCATGGTCATGACTTCAGTGCTAAACAGCAAAAAAGTACTTAAAAAATGAAAGTAAATAAACAGGTTATCTGCTGCATCTCTAATTGCAACCTTTTTGATTGTTTTTCACAATTTTTTATGGTCATTACTTCAATGCTGAACAGAAAAAAGTACTTAAAAATGAAAGTCATTAAATAATAAATGCGTTCTCTGCCGGATCTCTAACTGCATCCTTTGTGATTTTTTTTCACCACTCTGAAGTAGACCATGCTTGCTTATCCAACAAGGAATGATTTTCTTTCTGATTTCTGATCTTTACTTTATTATCACAATGCTTTCAGTGCTGAAATCTGGAAGATATAAGGGTATTGAATGTTATTTTTAAGTATGCGTAAGTCCATGGCAACTGTTCGACTATATTTAGACAGAGGCATAGCAACAATAGGTGTATGTTTAGGTCTTCTGTACTTACTGCACAATTGTTAACAATCTGTTTCAAGAGAGAAGTACACCAAGGATATTTATTTTCTGAAATACAACGTATGCTTGTCTTCTGTCCACAAAAGCATGCCCAATTGAATATGCTAGTTCTTTAAAATAATTTGCTTTGCCTCTCTGGCTGTGTTTTCTGAAATTTTGAGGACATAATTCTGAGAATGCTTGTCCTAAAGGTCTTTTTCTAGAATGTTGGCATAATGCTGCCCAGAGCTACTGAATTCAAGAATATGTGATTTTAAAACATTACTTTTTTGCCATTAACATGTCTAGGATAGTTTCAGCCCATCGTCTGTTTCAGTATCATATTTACGTTCTCCTGTTTTTGCTGACATTTTCAGTCTGCTAGCTGAATACAGCTATTTGCTACATTTATAGTGAATGTTTTGCTATAGTTTAAAAGAAGAAATTATGTTGAAGGAGGGTTGTGGCAGGGCACAGAAATGGGACCTGAATGGCTGGGACAGGGGGAGGGGGGGTTTCATGTATCTGGCTACCTGGTTGGTGTACCGGTAGAAGGAACTTCCATTTTCTGGGGGGGTTGCTCATCAGTGGAATAGTTGGGGAGTGTACACATAACTGTAATAAGCCAGTTGCTTACAATGTATCAACTGGCTTATTACAGCAAAGTGTTTTTTTCTGCTTTTTTGCTTTTCACGTAATGAGCAGAAGGAGTGGGGTGCTGGTTCATAGTACCAGCCCAAGTCAACGACTGAACCAGCTATGCTACTGGTTCCACATAGGGATTAGAGAGCCATCACTGACACATTGACAAGTTCAGACTCATGTTCTTGAGGATACATTGTTTCTTTATATTTTGCTTGAGCTTGGTTGCTCATATGTGGCAGCTGCTTTTTCTTGCTTGATACAAACTGTAACAATATGTTTTGCTCTATATGATCATATTATACTTTTCACAGACTGTGCCATCCCAGAAAAAGAACAAGTACCATTTTCATGTTTTTATTAAATATTGCTTTTTCTCTGAGTTGTAGTGGTTTTGGAGTAAGAATAATAAAATATAGGTGTTGGAATCAAAGCCACATACATAGGGATATAGGAGGCATGACACTGCAAAACATTTATTTGAATTTCTGTGGTGTGTAGGCATGTATCAGTGGACTGTTTTAGTACTGTTGCAGTCTTGCTGTATGTACATGATAAAAGTTTTGTGCAGTCATGTATGATGTGATGTGTTTTAAGCAGCAGAAAATGAAGGTGGCACACTAATACCCTGTCATTATTTCTCAGTTACAGACATCATTCCCACAATTAGCTAAAAAAAAAAAAAAAAAAATACAGAAACTTGGAAAATATATCCAGATGTACACACTATTAAAACACATAAAATTCAGTCCCACTAGGCTGCTAGCTTTTTTTTGGTGGGGAGCCAAGGTGATATCAATTCTATTATGGAAAATTTGGCCAGGACATTGGGAACTTCCCCTAAATTTTGCGTAGGGGGAAAACATTGTGTGTG
This sequence comes from Protopterus annectens, assembly GCF_019279795.1. Taxonomy (NCBI): domain Eukaryota; kingdom Metazoa; phylum Chordata; order Ceratodontiformes; family Protopteridae; genus Protopterus; species Protopterus annectens. Next base: position 685,969,934 of record NC_056730.1, on the reverse strand, counting down.
ATGCTATCATCTTCTGGTTTCCATTCCATGTGAGAAGGTGGGCCGGAGAAATCAGAGGAGCAATGGAGGAAGACATTTTGACTAAGGAGCTGTTAAGTAGTTGGGAAATGGTAAAATCACTACCAAATGTGAAGGCTGGTGGAGAAATCACTGAAGTGCCTGTATCATAGGAGAAGGAGAATGTGGATCTGAGTTACTTGGTGGATGAGCAGCTAGCTGACACCAAAGAGGTGTTTCAGCAGAACCTGTTTGAGAGTGAATCAGAACATAATACGGGATATATTATTACAACCCTCCAGTCTGGAGAGTTGCAGGATTATTATCTGGAGCAAATAATAGATGAGAGCAAGCTGGAGAATGGGTCAGTAGCATCGTGGAATAAGATAATGGAAAAGACAGAAGAAGAAGAAGGAAGATAAAGTGATTCAGATGTGCAGACCTATGTGCAGACAGTTAAAGAAGAAGTAGAAGAAGAATAAAGAAAAGAAGTTAAGAAAAAGTATACTGTTCGAATAAGTCGTAAAAAAGAAAAAGGGACTTGACAAGTATGAAGTCTGGGACTAATTAATTGCACCATTGGGTGTCTCTGTAAAAGAGGTAAGAGCATTTATTTTGATTAATAAAGAGAGCTTCTGTGACTTATTATTTGAAATTGGACAATATATGTAGAATTTTTTTTTGGAAATTATGAGCTAAAAAAGAATATTTATCCATGGTCAGAATATATTATTCAATAATGGTGCAATTTAGAACAGAAGTAGAGGCTGCTGAATTAAAATGTATTTAATGAATGTAAAGATTTATGATCAAACTGTGGACTGGAGGTTGGGAATGTGAAGTTATACTGAATATGGAAAATAACAAAGTGACGCATATACCAAGTGTTATAAATGTGAATGGCAATAGAGGTTTTGTTAAATATAGTGATCAGCCCAAAACTTACTTTTTTTGCAGAAAAGACAATCATTTGATTAGTGAAAGTAACAAAAGAAAATGTGTTATATGTGTACATACAGGGTGTGAAGCAAAATAATGTGAAATGAAATGTAAAAAGTGTGGTAAACAGGACGCATTTGGTTAGATTGTGAAAATGAGGAGCAATACATTGTATAAGAGGATATACAAGATGTGGAACAAGAAAAAACATACAGTACAAGAAAATGTAAAGTAGAGTGAGGTGAACAAGATTACATATATATATGTTAAAGAAGGCAAAAAAGGAGAGGAAGAAAAAAACTGATACAAATGGAGAAGGATACATGGATTGGCAGATAGTGAAAGGAAGAAAGCATTCTATAGGAAAAAGAGTTAAAGAAAGAAAAAGAAAATACAAAGGCATGCCACTTAGAGTAAAAATGGTAAATGATTATTTATTCCTTTTATTTGTTTTCACTCTTCTTCTTTGTTAGAAACTGAAAATAGTAGCTATTAATGTTAATACTATGAAAAATATTAAGAGGAGAATTGGCATAAGAGAATGGTGTGCATTATTAGATGCTAATGTGATTATATGGGAGGATATGAGATTATTAACAGTGGAAGAAAGAGTACAAGCAGAACAATTATGGAATGGAACTCTTGCTTGGAATATGGGGAAGAAAATGTGTTCATGCATTTGTATATTATCTCAAGATAACATAAAAATATGGATGTCACAATAGTGGAATCAGGATGCATCACTATAATAGATTTAAGATGGAAGAATAATGTTTTCAGAATTATAGCTTATATGCATATGTTATCAGAAAATTAAAAAAGAAATGTGTAGAAATGTATTAAATTATGCAGGTGTCAACATGAATATAATAGCAAGAGATTTCAACTGTAATTTAAGAATGAACAAAATAAAGGATATGATATTAAATAGTTAATGAAATCATGAAATATGGAAATTATATGTGGGGCTTTAGTCATTGGACTTATAAAAGAAATGACAGTATGACTGAAATTTACTATTTTTTATATTGGAAGGGTTAAAAATTATACAGCAAGGAGTTAAAGAGACCAGATTTTATGACCATTTAGTAATATGGATAAGAACACATGAAAAAAAAAGTTTATATAAAAATAGGAAAAGGGACGGAAATATGAGCTGAAAAAGAACTAGAACAAGATGACAAGAAAGTAATATATACATTATGGGAGAATCATATAGATATGAGAGAACTGTATGAAAATTGGACTACCTGGTGGATTAGTTTTAAAGAAAAATATAAAGTATGTTTTTGGAATGTATTGAAAGAAAAGAATGTGCATAAGATACTAACCCAAGAAATGTTTCAAGATATAGTAAAGAAAGAGAGACTATGTGAAAGAAAGAGAAATGTATGAAAATAATCAAATAAAGATCAATAAGTTGTTATATAAACAAAAATATTGTTTACAAGGGAAAAAGAAACAGCACCTTATTTAATCAAAGTAGTTAAAGAAGAAAATAATATAATAAGAGAGCAAAATAATAAAGAAGGAATACAGGTAAAACATAGGAAAGTATAAAAGAAATTAAGGAATATGTATATGATTTATATATCAAAAAAATAAAAAACAAAAGGAAAATATGAAACAAGCAAATTAAATATGGAAGGTAATATATGTGTAGAGAAAAGCATAAGTATTGAAGAATTAAATGAAGTGTTGAATGACATAAATATGAAACGATCAGTAGGTTTAGATGGTATTGGATATAATATGTATAACGATGTGGAATATTGGCAAAAAGCTACATTTGTAGAACTATTCAATGAATGGTTTAAATGGGAATAAACTATAAAGACATATGTATAAGGGTTATAAAGTTTTTATGGAAAAAAGGAGACAAAGATGATATAAGGATTTGGAGACCTGTAACTTTAAATAATGATACAGATGATAAGATTTTTGTGAGAATCATAACTAAAAGATTATCAAATAGAATGGGAAGGTTATATGAGCAAACTGTTTTTGGCAGAAAAGGAAAAGGAATTATTTAAGAAGTGGCAGATGTTAAAAATGGAAAAATGGTTGTTTTCTTGTGATTTTTTTCTGTAGTTTTATAGGGACTTTTAACAATTCTTTTTAGGATATTTAAGGGGTTGTGTACCTTTAAAAGCTTAATTAGTATTTAACTGTTAATTGATATTACTTACTTTATGGAATGTATTTAAGAGAACAGGATTCACTTTTGAAATTGTTCTGATGAAGTCCTTTTACCTGTTTATGGACAAAAGCTCTTAACCTACATTAATAAAATATTCTGGTTCTGGCTGTACACTGGTCCTTCTCTTCATTTTCTACATTTTTATCAGTTGGTGGAATTGGACTTTTGATCTTACTACATTGTCAGATGCAGTAATGCTGTTAGAAATCTTGATAGTTTTGAACATGTTATAAAGGTAGATAGAGGTTCCAATTGTCAATGACCAACAACCGCACTTGTTGATAAGATCAATGAAGATTTGTCTGTATTTAGGGGAGACAGCAATTTTTTTAGCTGTACCTCATATTACTCTGCCACTGCTAGTACAAGTTTAAGAATGGAAATGGAAGGAATCTCAGCCTCAAGGAAGAAGTCGGTGAAGAGGAGATCATGACATTTATATCAGTCCAGTTACACAAAGCCAATCTGTGATAAACAGGTATAGGGTGAACTTACTGTTTTTAATTTATCAAGTCACAAATTTACCAACATTGAATTATCTATTCTTAACAAATAGCTAATGTTTGTTCCATCATCAATGGACATTTGAGTGACTCTGTTACTGAGTGAAGAATGTTTGTGCATAATTTCAATCTAAAATGTTTTATTTAAAAAGGATGCTAGTTCTCCTTTTACTAATGACTCTTTAAAGAGACCATCTGTACCTACTAATACACTTGTTATCAAGCATTTTACATGGTATGTGAACAGCAAATTTATGATTTATATTTTAAACAGCAAGGTGAAAATACTTTAATTTGAATTTGCATAAAATATAGGTTTGCTTAACCTTTGTGGTAGGCAAGACATTATTCTACAACAGGTCAGCAAAGGTGGTATGACCATTATAATGGATTCTGATCGATATGCAGAAGAAATTTATGATGTTTTGTGAGGGCATACACTTTTTAAGAAACACATAAATTATATGTAGATATTATTTATAAATTTAAAAGTTTTTTCATATGATCTGTTGATTGAAAATGTCATCATTATGGAGATGCATAACAATATATATGTATCAAACCCAACTATTCCATTATTTTATGGTCTTCCAGCATAGCATAAAAACTATGAGAAAACCTCCTATGAGACTTATAAAAGTCAATGGATAAAAGAAACTATATCAAAATATTTAGAAAATCAGTTGAAACCTTTTTTTTTTAATTTTTGTAAGAGCTTTAATAAAGATACAAGTGATTTTTTTTTTTGCATTCTTTATCTCAGGAAACTGAGTTATGTGATTTAATTTTAGTTTCTTTGGATGAAAAATCATTATATTTACTGTTATACTCAATGATTGTCTATGTAAACATATTAATTTGTTAGCATAGAGACTTGAAACTATTTGTCTTATGCTGGGACAGTATACTGAACAATAATGTTTTTCTATTTAATGAAGAATATTTCCATCAGAGTCTTGCTGTACCCATGGTTAATCTTGTGGCTCACACTTATGCTAACCTACGTGTGACAAATTGGAAAGATAGTTATATAGTTAATATGAATCACTTTTGATGGAATATGTAGGTTTTTGATGATATAACTTAGTGGTGTCTTTGAATAATTTCATAACAGAATTACAAGATTCTACAGAACTTTTGTTTTCTAAAATAAAATATTCTAAAACTAAAATGAATTTTTTAGACGTTGCAATATTAATGATTTTAAATTAGACACTACTATTCATAGAAAATAATTTCAAACAATTTTATATTTGCCCTCACAAAACATGCATGCTAGGCATACATTAAATAGTATAGTAAGAAGTCAGTTATTAAGAGCAAGTAGACTAAATACTATATATGATCTTTCCACATTGAAGACAATAACATGATAAAAGTTTTTTTAAGCAGAGGTTACACAGTCAGTTATTAATTAGAAATATTAATGCTGTATTATTAAAACACAATAGTATTGGCAAACCATTTTTGTCTACATCTGATGTGAGTAATTTTAATAGAGATCTGCCTCCAATTAAGTTTGGCTAAATTATGAAATGTAATGGAAGGACTTTACAGATTAGAAATACTATTAAAAATAATTGATCGATAATGAGATCTTGTTCAGGTGTTGCTAAAATTTTTGGATCTGAACCAACTTTTATATACGCAAAAGTAAGAAATCTAAAACAAATGTTATTTTACAAAGATTTTATTCCTTCTCAGCTGACTATATTGGATTAGAGAAAGTACTAAGCCACGTTATAATTGTCAGTTTTTCAATACTGTAAATATAGGCATCAAGTTTATACATGCTGTTACTAACAAATAATTTATTTTTAAAACTTTGACAACATGTTGTACTGGAAATCTTGCTTATTTTTCCAACTATGTTAAATGTACGATTTTTTACATAGGTAAATGTAAGTTAAAATAAAAGATATTCTGTCATTTTTAGATATGTGTAGATGTATTAAAACCAATGCATTGTGTAAACATATTGAATCAAAGGGAAACTAACACATTTTGAAGTTTACGGTCATTTAAAATATGTAGAAAAGCAAACATGGAGGTGATTTGGCACTTGTAAATGAATTAGCAGAATATAAATGGATAAGGTTTTTAGAGCTGATTGTACACCAGGTCTGAATGTGATAGTGTTAAACCAGTACTGACATATAAACAACACATGTTTTAAATTTCCATGCTGTGTAAGAATAATGAGTGTATCACATGATTTGTTTGATAAACTGTTATTGACATTTATTTCCTACTTAAATGTTAACTAAATTTGTAAGATGCAGTGCATTGAGAAAGCATTTTACACTCAAAACCGTTGCATATATCATGCATTTTGTCTGGGCCAATACCAAGCAAATATCATATGCATGCATTAAATTGTCTTTAAAGCAGCTGGTGCTCTTTAAATTTTAATACTATGAAAACTTTTTTTAATAAAATTAATATCATGGCCAGGCCTCCTTCCAGCACTGGGCTGTTGGCAGCTGCCGAGCTCTCTAATGCTAGATATGGCCCTGCACTGCACAGGTAGGTGGAAAGCAGCTCGAATTTAATGCAGTACAGCATGATATAGTCAGAAACATGACCTAGAGAGAAACAGAACCTTGATTATCCCCTAAGCAATGTGGGTTTGATTATTGGCTTAGAAAAGTTGAAAATGACTAGAGTAAAAAGAATTGTGATGGAGGTAGGTTTGGGGTAGCATGAGAATGTTTTATTTTTTTTTGTTACAGAAAATGTGTCAATGCCTTTGAACTGTTTATTAGATTAGGCAGCTAAATATAAATCATAAAAATAGGAAGAAGTACACTGAACATATGGAAAAGACTAAATTAGTACTGGAGGCTGGTGGGATAGCAACATAGGGGCTAGATGAAATAATACTGCAGTTTTGGTAATTCAGCAGTTGCTTTTTATTAGTATTTTCATCTTTTAATATGCAGTATGTGTACAGGTTTCAAGTTGTAACATATTTCAATCAGTTTGCATGTTGTATTGGCAATACTGGTTAGTATTGTTACAGAGGTTATGTGACAGATATTTTGTATTGTACTGTCACGAATACTTTAAAAGAAACACATTCAAATATTTAAACTGTGCGAAGTTTTTTCTGGTAATGGGTGTGTTCTGGAAACAGATCCTTGCAATCTGTTTACTGTGCATTTCTTTGCTGACTTATTTTATCCAATGTCCAAAGACTCACCAGTAATTGCTTTTCTTCAACTGGGATAATTTATATATTTGTTTATTAAATTATTCATGTATTTATTTATTTTACAGTTTACTAATTTTCTAAAGATTGGTAAAGGGATGTTTGATGACATTAAACGTAGACTTCCTTTATACCCCTCTGATTTCACTGATGGTAAGTAAAGCTTTATTTATTTATTTATTTATTTTAAATACAGATCAAGCAGCAGTTACTACTGTGTATTTAAATAGTCTAAGTTTAATACAGTCTGATGGAATAAACTGTATTTAAGAAAATGTTCTTTAGGATGTATTAGATGTGATTTGACCTGCAAATACAATGACAATGAATGTAACAGTATTAACAGTAATCAAGAAGCTGGGTGACATGGTAATAGATATGCATCCAGATTAAGTAAAGTACAAATACTACACATGTTTCTTATCAAATTTTGTAGATCTAACATTAAAAATTGAAATGGAAAAATTGTGACCACTTATTGAAAAGAGTAGAGGTCCTTTATTTTACACCACACAAAAACATATTATTTGCATAGTTACAGAATGTATATATTTATAGGCAGATAGAAGTTTCTATTTTTTACTATCATTTTTCTTATAACATCTTCATTGTTATTATTCCATAGATGACCCCCACTCCTTTTTCCACAACCATAATCTAATGTTTCACAATATATCTGCCAATGTACATTTTCCATTAAATAAAATTTAATTTTATTTCAAATAACCCATATTACAAAAAATAAACTCTTATCTACCCTTTTCACATGTTCATTTCTTCTTATTATTATTATGCCCACACATAATCCTATTCATATCTATATTGTTTATGGCATTAGTATTTTCAATACATTCTTCTTTATTCTCAGTACATTCTTCTTCACACAGTTTTTGCAGAGTTTCACCACTCTTTTATACTTCAGAAAAACATGATCTGTTGTCTTTTCCTACACACAAAATAAACTCTTTCAGTGTTCTTTTTAAATGGCATATTCCCCTTTTACTGATAACTTATTTACTACCAGTCTCCACAGGAAATCCTGACAGTCTACTATCTTGATGCACTGCATTTTCCTGACTTTAATGCCTTTATTCACTTCTTCTGGTAAAAATTCCTATGCATTTACATAACTTCTTCATCTTCTTTTGGCTGCTCCCATTAAGGGTCGCCACAGCAGATCAACTGTTTCCATTTCTTCCTGTCATCTGCATCTTGCTCTGTCACACCAACCACCTGCATGTCCTCTCTCACCACATTCATAAACCTTATCTTAGGCCTTCCTCTTTTCCTGTTACCTGGCAGCTTCATCCTTAGCATCTTTTTCCCAATATACTCAGCATCCCTCCTCAGCACATGTCCAAACCAACATAATCTTGCCTCTCTGGCTTTGTCTCCAAACCTTCCAACCTGGGCTGACCCTCTAATATACTTATTCCTAATCCTGTCCATCCTCGTCACACCCAGTGCAAATCTTAACATCTTCAACTCTGCCACGTCAAGCTCTGACTCCTGCCTTTTTGTCAATGCCACTGTCTCCAACCCATATAACATAGCTGGTCATCAAACTACCCTCTTGTAGACATTCCCTTTCACTCTTACTGGTACTTGCCTGTCACAAATCACTCCTGACACTCTTCTCCACACACTCCATCCTGCTTGTACTCTGTTCTTCACCTCTCTTCCACACTCACCATTGCTCAGAACTGTATATAACAATATTGTTTTATCACATTGTTATACTACATCATTCTCTCTTTCTCTATATCATCAGTTTTTATTCTCTGTGTTAGTATTTTTTCTTGATAACTTTTAATGTCTTCATTTATACATTAGTTTTCTCTTTTCCTATTCTCATCATCTCTGAGAAATGTTTGTACTTACATTCTTACTACTATTTTCGCATTCTCTCCATTTTCTCAGAATAATACTCTATAGAATTTTAAAGAAGCAGAATAAACAACTGGATTTAGTAACCTCATTTCCCCTTTATGTTCACTCATATACAACATGCCTCTTTTCACTGGGTTTAATATTGAATCCTGTATGAAAAAAACATATCAGTTGCACAATCTCATTTTCAAACATTTGTGGGATCATATACACATTTGATAAATATGCCGTCTTCCTATTAATACAGCATTCACAAGATAAACCTTTTGCCAAATGCTAATTTATATATCTTCTACAAAAGACATTATTTATTTAATTTCTTTTATCAAATCCTTCTACTACATCATAACTGCATATTTTTTCCCAAATTTTATTCCTATATTCCTAGGAAAAGCATATCATTAATTGAAATATACCCCCCCCCCAGTTTTTACCACATCACCCAAACCCGTAATCTTATCTTTATTCAGGTTCATTCATATTTTCTTTATACATGAATTCAGATAAACTGACACTTCCCTCATCCATATTTTGTTCTTTGCAACTACAACTTTATCGGATGTGTATGTCAAAATTACTAGAATCACCCCTTCCTTTTGCATCTAGCATCATTCATTTTATAAGCTATTTGACTCACTATCACATTCATTACCAGTGTAAAGAATATTCCAGGCATGTGACTTCCTTGTCTTATACCACACTTATGCATATTTCTTTACTCAGCCACCCATCTACTAACACTGTCACTCTATTATTTTGATATGCTGACATGCACACTCCCCTGATTCTATTAGCTATTCCATACCTCTCCATAGCATTCCATAAAGCATCATATTGTCAAGTATCAAATGCCTTGGTAAAGTCACCTACCATAAGTTTCATACCCTCCCTTTTACTTAAAATATTATCTGCAATTTGTCTCACAACCATAACAATTCTAGCTATCCCTTCTCTTTTATACCATATATAGTTTCTGCCACAATATCCCTCATCATTCTTTCTATTATCCTCTTTATTATTCTTATAAATAGTTTATAATCTGTGTTATTTGTAGGCTCATAGGTTCATAGGTGTTTACCAGGCTAACTACCACCAGGGCTTTTTTAAGCCTAGCCCTGCATCCCAAATCTCTGACAACTTCTGATACCCTTGATAAGTGTAAGCATGGGCCTGGGAGATGAACCATTTATGGGTTACCTGTTTGTATCAGAGACACGCAGTGCCAAACCAGGAATGAATTTCCAGTTTCCCATCCAATTGTCCAAGTTGCTCTTGAATTGGATTAGGGAAGAACTCTGCTTCACATGGATGGTGAGCCTGTTCCATAGATGGGGTAGTCTCTGGGGTACATACCTATCTCTCCAGTGGGTCATATTTATATCACATGCAAGGTTTAAGTATTTAGAATGGGTAAATTTGGTACTGTTTGTTTTGTGGATATGCAGGAGGTCCATCATAGTGGGGTCTGACAATGCCCTTTATGCCAGTTATAGATCTCCCCTCAAAAACTTGTAGGAGACAGAATACAAAGATAGGACCTTGAGGCAGTCTGCATATGACATATTACTTATACCCACTATTTTTTAGTGAGGAACCTCTGTGGACATTCCAATTGTTGGATATGCCTGGTTAGGTACATACCAAAGGGGGCATTGTACTCAATGATAGGTCTGATGAATGCCGAATAAAGAGGAACAATGACTTCCTTGGTCTTAGATGCCATATCTTTGCTTATAAGTTGCGCAACATAGAATGATTTCCTCACCACTGTAGACACGTAATAATCAAAGGCTAGATTACTATGTGTCTATGTATTTAGTGTGATGTGTCTCCATTTTTAAGTCTTTTCTTATTTCTTCCATATAAATTTTAATACCCCCTTACATAACTCTTCATAAACAAACCCTCCTTCAACCATTTATTCACTGTATTTATTAAATATTCTCTTTGTCAGTCCTCTAATTTCTTATTTATTCCATACCCTATACTGTCTGGGCCTGATACTGAATCAACATTTACTTTCCTAAGTACTTTATCCAATTCACTAATTGTAATTTCTTTATCAAAACTTTCCTTAACTTGGTGTTGACTTTTTTAACTTTATATTATCTCTCTTATTTACCTTCTATTTACTCTTATACGTATTTTACACATAGCGCACTATAATAATCATAATTAGCTCTTGTGTTCTGTTTATCTTTCCTTTTGCATTTTTCATTTCACTCATTATACTAATATTCTCATTTATAATTTTACCTAAATATGAAAAATCCTCTCCCTTGTAAATACTATTTCTGCCTAAACAGTAATACCTCAACATTTTCTCAATTTCTTTTATATATTTATTTTTCTATATCATAATATTCTCTTGTATTATTCTTTAAATTCTCTAATAGAGTTCTACACATTTTACCATACATCACTTTCTCTTACTTTCTTATATCATCCTGGCATTGAAATACTTTTTATACTTCTTTTTTTAATTCAAACCACCATACATATCAGTTTTAAAGAAGTCCTTCATGGTTATATGATCCTTCCATAACTGCAGTACTTGCCACTCCCTAATTTCATCCATTAAGTTCTCACCTATTCTTTTTGTTCCCTTTTATATTTTAATATACTCCTTTTCTTCCATCACCTCCATCCATATTGGTAAATGGTCTGAAAACCCCATCATATCTGCTACCCCTAAACCTTTCGATAATAAAAAAATAATCACTTTAAGATCCAAGTGATCCTTCTATAAGTACATTGACTTTTGTTCCACACAGCTAATTTACCACATTTTATCACTTCCTGTATTTTTGTATATCTTTCCCTTTCTTTTTACATTTCTCCCTTAGATCACAACTGAAGTCTATTGCAATTATACATTTCATGCTAACCACCACATAATCCAATATTTAATGAAACAGATTATCTTTCCTTGCAAGGTATTTGTGCATATAATGCTATAATTCTATAAACATACCCTCTCCATCTCACATCCACAATTAACATTCCCAGCCTTACCAATGTTACTATCTAGTATTTTCACTATTTCATTACACAACACAGCCACTCCAGAATATTATTAACTTTCCAAGTTCCATATTATATTTCTATCCCACAGTACTTCTGTTTACGGTCTTTCCTCACTTGTCAGGAATTTAACATCCTCTTACAGAATAACACCCACTTCACATTTAGCACAACTTTCCAGTATCCCTATCTTTCTTATAGTGTTAATAATACTGTCCACATTTACTGAAAGTCTAAAGTTGTTTATTTCCTTCTTTTTAAGTTTAGGAAAAATACATTTAAATTTTAATTTTCTTATTTTTGCTCTTTCCTCCAAATTAATATTTTTCTTGTGTTTATGTATATGTACAAATAATCTTTGATCCTCAGGATCAGATTTTCACTGACTACAACGTCAAAAAAATATTAGTATCAGTCCCTTCTGCTGACATCTTTTTCTGCATGTACTTTCTCTCCTCATTTCCCCTTTTTATTTTGACTTATTTACTACAATTTATTCTTCACCTATATCACCATGTTCCCCAGCTTCTTGTTCTCCTTCCTCATTCTTCCCATTCCCTTTTTTTCATTATTTACTGCTGGCTTTTGATAACTCATCCAAAAGTGCCTGATTATTTTGACAAAACTTGCATTCAAGCCCACATTATCTTGCTGTATACCTTTCTCCCCACATTGGCTACATTGTACCTTGTCAAATTCATTAATTACATGAGAAAAATCCCCACAAAAGAAACCTGATTTGGTCAGAACATATCTTATTGTCCACTGTATTACAGATGGGCAAAGGGGGAACTCTTAAAGATAAATTGTTGTATAAAGAAACTGTTTAATACTGAGGGAATTGTTTATGCTTTGCAATGTCCCTGTAGGTTGTTTTTTGAAAGCCAGAGGGCATTTAAAATCTGATTTCAAGAACATATTAGAGATGTTTAAAAAGTACATTTGGAAAGCCATCTTGCTGTTCACGTTAAAGATTTTCATGAAAGTGATGGTACTTTGTGAAAGGGCTATATTTTAGATCATGTGGTATTACAGATGGGTAATGGAGAACTCTTAAAGATAAATTATTGTATAAAGAAACTGTTTATATTTTAAAATATGATACACTTGTCCCTAAGGGGTTAAATATGGATTGTAATTGGAAATATGTAATTAGTTAAGTCATTTAGTTGGTTTTACTGAAGTATCAATTGTTTTGTTGAGTTATTTAGTGTGGCCTTTTTCAAGATGGTGTTTGTACTCCTGGGGAGGGTCTTTTGCTGAGGCGCTAGAGATAATAAATTCTTTACTTTATTATGTAGCTGTGGTTTCTTGTTTAAACATTATTTGTGTGGTGCAGCATATTGTATTGTCCCTCTATGACCAGCCACAAAAACAACACTTGGCAAATGTTCCACAATGTTTTTTTTTCACATTTTAAAACAGTTTCTAACCACTACCCTCCATTCCATAAGTTTCTGTTATCTCTAACTAACACAATATTATCAATAGCTTAACACAAACCCTACATACATTTTTAATTCCTTTGTTAAGTTTATTAATAGAATGGTAAGTGTGATATCTAGCACTATAGGTGTAGTTTGATGTAACATTATTAGCATTCTTTCAACACTATTTTGTACTTTTGCTAGACATGCAAGATGAGGTATATGTGGCATGTGATTACAATATCTTGATCCATTTCTAACTATATTAATGGAATGTTTATTAAACTGATTTGCCGCCATATTAGGGTCTATTGTAATATCTCCTTTTATTTCAATAGACATAACTGGATTGCTATTTTTTGAGAGTTTATATACTTTTAATAAGCCTTCTTAATTGTGGTGTTGGTTGTAAGCTTCATTTATTGCTTTATTTTTTTCATATTTGATTTTAAACCAAGGTTGCAGTAATTTTATCAAGGTTTGTTTTCTTGTTTCTTGTTGGATAGTTTTTTAAATGCATGACATAGTCTATTGTTCTTTCTATAATGTTTAGTGAGCATTTTGTTCCACCAGTAAAGAAATCTGTTGGTTTTATCTTTGTTTTTAACTATTGTTATCACCATGTCTTTGCATACTATTTCCACTAATATAATATAACCAAAGTCATTGACAAGTAGACTTGTTGAATCCCTCCAGTTACATTGCTTCTACCGTCTTTGATTATACTATAATCAGTTTCCCCTTAATTATATATTTTATTAGCAGTTAAAGGTTTTTTTATATTTTCTCATATCAAAGCATATTAATTTATGGTCAGACTTTTCCAAATGTATAAAAACTTTAATATTAGTTACCAGGTATACATGATTTGCTGAGATTAGAGCTAATGAGGTATCTTTTCTAGTATTCAACTAATTGAGTTAACCCATAAAACAATAACTTTTTAACAAACTGTCATACATTGCAATTATTGGAACTTAATTTCTGCCATTTAATATGTTGGCAATTAATATCACCTACGAGTATTAACTTTTTAATACTGTCTATTTTTTTCAAATTGTAAAAACTTATTATACTTTGTATTATCCATACTTACCATTATTATGACAGGTAGCAATAGCAATGAGCTAGGTAGAAATAGAGACAGTAGTAATGTATTTCAACTTAACCAAGGCATTTGATATCTTGCCTTATACAACAATATATTAAATATCAATTAAAGATAAAGATAATCCATACTTGATAAACTTGATAATTACTTGGTTAATAGGTAAAACACAAACTGTAGTAATACAAGGGCATGCTTGAGAGTCATTAAAAGTAATTGATGGTGTTCCACGGGGATCAGTCCTGGGTCCTTTACTATTTAATACAGTGTTTGCCAAAATTCCAAAATGGAAAAAAATGTTGGCTAAAGAAGTATGTAGATGATTATAAATTTGGTTTTAGAATTAGAGATATAAATAACTTCAATGATATTAATAACTATTTGTCAGAAATAGCAAAATGGGCAGAGACCATGGATATTATGTTCAGTCTGAATAAGTGTAATAACATGTACTTTGGTAAACAAATATTAAAACAATCCCTAATACTACAAAATTCTGCATTAGTAGGTGCACTAGAGTGTAAAGACTTGGGCATAACAATAGCATCAGAACAGAGTCAGCGAGGTGCTCTGCCTCACACATGGACCGTTTTTTTCCAGCATGGGGAGTCTCTGTCTGATAAATCTATCCTCCCTCCGCCCCAGCTTATTCCCGCCTTTAAAGGGTTAAAGTTAGCTTGCTCTAGTTTTTTTGGGTGGATTGGTTTTTTGAGGTGGAGCATGTCCATTAATTCCGGGTTTGGATGACCTTAGGCATGTCACACATGTCACCTCTGAGCAGACGGTATAGTGTGACTGAAGCTTCAATTCAGTTCTTCTGCATTTTGGAGTGACAGATTTTGTTTCATCCTTTTTTTGGGCCCTTTTTTTGCCGGTCTCTCTCTGCTCTGCAGATTGTGGGAATGGCATTGCATATGAATGGGCATTGTACTTTCGATCATTGGTCTGATATGAGGAAAGGGGAACAACCACTTTAGCAATGTGAGTGTCAAAGAAAGGCCACTGTCAACCCTGGTCCCCCCAGGTCCCTGAACCTCTCTTCTGTGAGTGGATTGCCACCTATATGAGGTGTTGGGGTTACCTTTTTTTTTCCCATGTTTTATGTATTTTTTTATTTTTTAACTTTTTGGCAGCTAACTGGGCCATGGCACCGCAATCCTGTTTCCTGTTCCCCCGATGCGGATATCCGTGTCCGTCCACCATGCAACTATGGCTATAGGCGCTGTCAAAGCAACTGCCAGCATAAAGTCCTCCATGTTGGCCTGTACTTCTGAGAAGTATGCCAAACAATAGAGGAACAAGAAAGAACCGAGGGACACCACCCACTTGTGACCGACTTGAGCTCTGGAGCGCCAGCAACTCTAACCAACTGTTCTGTGGGTTCTGTCCCTTGCAAGCCCAATGCAACCACATATGTGACATATTTTTTTGCTATTTGGTTTTTAGGTTTTTTCTGTAACCTTGTCGAGGTGTGTCATTAAAAAGGTCAAGGCATGATCTTCCCTTGACAAAGCCAAACTGGGTCGGGTCCAATGTCTGCAAGTCCCCTTAGTGTTAAGCTTGTAGCGGTAATTACCAGGGTGCGAGGCACCGGTAGTGGGGACTGGAGTGGGACCACAGTTGCGTCGTATTTATGTGCGGTTTTTAATTCCTCATTTAGCCTAGCACCCATCCGTAAACTGCCATTTCTAGATGTGTGCATCAAGTAGTAGATAAGGCAATGAGGCAATGAGGTTTATTAATGAAAAATATATCTTTAATGCATAATCATTATTTGGTAGAGCTATAAACAGTGTAAGACCCATTTTGGAACATAGTAGTGTTTTCTGCCCAGAAAATTCACAAAAAATGATATCATTATTAAATATTTGATATAAAGCAAGATGTTGATTAAATATTTTCACAATTCATGACTGTTATGTTAAGGAAAAACATATTCTGGCGTATAATGCATTTAGAAATAAATCGTTGCAAGTAATATTAAATGCAGAAAAAAATGAAAGCACAAACATTCACAAACACAAACTTTATGTGTTTAAGGTCTAAAAATGCAAAGCCAGAATGTGTGGATCATATATAATCCAAAATATTCAAATAATATGTAATAAGTTACCTCTTTATATATACAAGTCAAAAATATCACCACTTTTTAAGAAAAAAAGTTAGAAGAATGGGTAGGATATAAGGCTTGCAAGCTTACTTTTTCAGCAAACAGTGTTTCTTGATGGTCTTAGGGCCGGACTATTTTAATTAGAACTTATGAAAACTGAACACAGTAGACTATGCATGCTTTTTACTTTGGCTTTTTTATTAACTTTTACTGTATTCAGTGGGGTATTGCCCCATGTTGTAGCACTTTCATCCCTCTGCAGTAGCAACAGCAGTATGCCCTTCTATGGGCTTTTTTACCAGTTTTGGCAATTACAGCTGATTGCGAGGCATGACTATCCATTTGAGAAGGAGAAGGGGTGTAGGCATCATCCACACTTTGAAAAATCACATGTTCAAGACTGCATCACATTGAGGAAGTTTGTCTCACTTTCATTGTTATAATTTTTGTTACCAAATAGTGTACATAAAAATTGAATCATCGTACCTCAACAAAATAGCTTTTTAATAGGTATGAATATAGAGTTTTCTTTCAACAAAATATTTCAATAAAAATTCTTAAAATATGTATGGAAAAGCTGTCATAAACCATGCTGCGAACTTCCAAGCTGAATTTTTGAGTGTTTCTGTATTCAACATTTTGTCTGGTTGTTCCATGCTGTGAGGGAGGTAGTGTTCCACATTTTGGAAATGGAAGCTTGATAGTTATAGGACGCAGTTGTTGAGTGAAAGCAAATGCCTGGCTGAGCCAATCATGCTGAAATAACCATCTTTGTGACTTGGTGGGGATAGGGAAAAGTTTAGTGTCTGAAAGCTCCAAGCTGAAGTTCATTACTGTGACTGCATATTCTTTCATTATTTTCTGTAGGCAGTGTTACCAGGACACACTACCAACAGCAGAATAAGCCTATATGTAATTTTTACTTAGTTTTTATGGATATCAATATGGCACATGGATTCTTTGTAGTGGCAAGTAGAAAAGCATTACTGTGGATGTTACGTCTTCATTTTCTTCATAATGAGAAAGCAGGAGTATAGAGAATAGGGGTATCATTTTTGGTGGCTGCTAATGTATGAAAGTAATTGATGGATACGCAGTCACTTGAGGGGAATAGTATCTGGCTAAGAGCAACATGACTATTATGTTTATGTGATTCCTTCACAGCCAAATGTAATGTATCATCTCAGAAGAGTACATTCCACTTGATCAGTGTGCATGTGCTCTGTACTCTTGTCTCATTTGAAGCCCCTGATTTTTTGTTCTTCTTTTTTTATTGTGAACTGCCTTTTCTGGCACTGACAGATGGCCTCTTATATACAGTTAGTAAATCCTGCTTTTCAGAGGGATTTTGCCATTGCAGTCTGACACTATGCATGGTAGTATGTTGATTTCAACCCTGGCTAGTTCACCTATGTACAAAAGGCTAGGTAAAACGAATCTACAAACATTTATCTACTAAATTCTCATTATTAACGAAGTAAAAATCCTATGTATTTCATCAAAAAATACTTTTTTTTCCAGTTGTAATGTAGCATGGATACAGTGTCATTTTTTTTCAATATCTAAAGCTGTAGAGTCAAATTCAGTGTTGTGTTGCACTGAAAGCTGTGCTATATGAATCACAGTCTTAGGACCATTTTGTAGCTGAATATCATGTTTTATTAGCTGTCTAGAATGAAATCTCAAAAGGGTATCTGTGTGGTTTTAGCTGATGTGACTTTATACTTAGTGTAACATTTTGCATTTATATTTTATATATATATATATATATATATATATATATATATATATATATATATATATCAGTTACCTTCATTTGAATGAAAACTCATTTTACTGAAACCCATTTGACTGACAACTAGTACTTCAGTACATTTTAAGGCAAATAACAGGGATTTGTCTCCTTCGCCATTGTAGTGTGACCCTGGAGTTGGTGTATATAGTTGGGGGGTGTGGGGGGGCACATCGGGGGTGTGGGAAGTAAAGCCCCCCACCTATATTGGTTTAAATTCTGTACTTTTTGTGTTATATTAACACTCCACTAACTATAGTCAAATGAAGGTAACCTCTATATATATATATATATATATATATATATATATATATATATATATATTTTTTTTTTTATTAAACTGTGCTATGGTGAATTTCTGTTCGGTATGCTAACTACAAAAAACAAAATAATAATTATTTGTAAGGAAAAGTAATATTCTGTCAATTTAGATGTTACAGCTAAGTGTGCATATTTTATGCTCTGAGATGCATGATCATATGTTAGAGTCTCTGGCCAACTTTGTAAAAGTTACTGCAGTGTACAAAAAAGAAATAAATGAATAAAAGTGAGATTTTCAAGGGGTCTCGTCAGGAAAATTTCATAAGACTTTCTTGAACTATTTGATGAATATTGCTTTTTGAAGTTAGGCCAGAATTCAGGCCAAAATGGCCTTTTTAAATTGACAGAGTAAAACTTTTACAAAACCATTGGTTGATAACAAATGGACAGCTTTCAGTTCACCTCTGACTAAAACAAGCAAGAGCTATTTAAACATGTGTCTATTATATTGGAGTGATTTGAAACTTAAAATGAATGTTTCCATATAAATATGATCTGTTCATACATTGGACATGTTGAGGCATAATAATAACACTATTTGTTAATTAAAATTCAAGATCTAGATGCTTCTTTGTCTTCTTTGAGGGTAGGAACACAGCCCAAAGGTATTTAATGGAAAATTGTGCTAGTGACATTTCCTGAAAGTCTCATGAATACCTGTTGAATGATTTTCGATATTAAGATATTAATCTAGGTACAGACCATCTGAAAATGTTCGGCAGTTAAGGGTTTAAATGTACTATCACCAGTTGCTGTTGTGTGTATTATTGCAATGCCATCTTTGTACACATATTCAGTTTTGAGTTTTCTGTGATTCAGCTGGAGTTCTATAGAAATCATTCTTCATTTTTTAAGGTAAGATATTTTTGCAGGTTTTGTTACTTCTGTGTTTAAATTTCCATTGCTTATTTGGCAGCACTGAAATTCACTGCATTTTCTATGATAGTTTCTGTGTACTCTTTCCCATTCTTGGTGTTTCTTTCACATAATCTAAAATAGCAGCATCTTTCCCTTATCTTCTGTGTCAGAGTGCTGTTTATATACTCGAGTGCTGTTTATATACTCGAGTGCTGTTTATATACTCGAGTGCTGTTTATATACTCGAGTGCTGTTTATATACTCGAGTGCTGTTTATATACTCGAGTGCTGTTTATATACTCGAGTGCTGTTTATATACTCGAGTGCTGTTTATATACTCGAGTGCTGTTTATATACTCGAGTGCTGTTTATATACTCGAGTGCTGTTTACTTTCTTATAGCTTTCTAGTGGCTGTTCTTTTTTTGCAATGCTTCATTTTGTTGCATTTTTCTCCATAGTACTTTCTATTTGCAGTAGTTTATGATTGGCATTACATAGCCTGCATTAGCTTTTTGATAATCTTTGTTTATTGACAGTTTTTTTTTTTGCATAGTTCATGTAACTTTTGTTGTTCTTGGTTCAGTATTGTAGACACATTTGGATTTTACATTGTTACAGTCCTCTGTATTTTTGGAGATGATTCTACTACATCCAGGTACCTTCAGATAGCTTGCAGTATTAAAAAGAGAAAATCATTTTGAAAAAACTTGAACCAGATAAAAGAACAAAAAAAATATTCAGTTCTTCACAGGGGCAAGAGCACCTGCACCTTCCATGTGGGGGACTTCCCTGACACACCCTTCTTTTTATGCATATTAACTCTAGACTTACACAAATCTCAGAGATATTTGAAAATCCCAAGTCTTATAATCCCTGTTGGCACACTAATAAAAAACTGTATTGATTGTTGAGTTATAGTTCAGGGAAGCACATTGATCTTAAACTTTGTCTAGTTTATACCTGTTCAAGGGTAGGGAAACTGAAGGTGATCACAAACTTATCTTGTCAAATTTTATAATTTTGTAAAGTAGCAGAGTGATCATGCTGATATCATATGTTTCAATATGCTTTACACACTGACATATTCAATATTTTGTGGTACAGCCATATATGCTGGCAGGTTTTTGACATTTGACTTTGATCTTTTTGCATCTGGTCTTTAGGCATTAAGGACTTTGCCGTACAGTCTTTGAACTACTGTGCATTGAATAGAAAGACATTAGCTAAGTTGTTGCCTGTTTATCTTCACTGTGGTCTCTTTATAGTAGCTACATGTTGTATAATAATGTTCCATGTATTTATTATATTAATAGCTTTAACTGGCTGTATGTGGCTCCATTTGCCTTCTGGCTCAAGTCACAGCTTAAAAACGATCAGTTTGCATTAGTCTACCTATAAGGGTAACAGCCACTAAGTAAATAAATAAAGCAAATGTAGAGAAGGCACATCTCCATGGTAAAGGAAATGCAAATATTTCCTGGTGGTGGTGCTAATATCAGTATATATTTGTCAAATGGGAATCCTCACCTGCTTAATCCAGTCCATTTATGAATAGCAACTGTAAATTGTGGGTATAGTTTAGATACATCTAAGCATAAATTTACAGCCATATGTATACCTTCTGTTAATGTTATGTCTCTATAGAGCACCTATGTTTTATGTCCCCAAGCTTCTAAGTACATTTTACTTGAGTAGGTGGTAGGTGGTAGAATACTTTATTTTGTGCATTTGTTAATAGGCTGGGTCCACTGGATACAAGTGCCTCTTTCTTAGGCAACCCAAGTCTGATCTTAGGTTAAGTGACTTGCTCTGAGTCAAACAGCAGGCAAATAGATGTTAAAGTAATCAAACCCTTTACCCTTGATTCCAGGAAGCATCTCTTTAACAGTTCAATGCCTTAATCTTCTGTACTAACTGCCAGGAAAGGTTACCTTGTTATCGACAAGATTAAGTGATATCAATCTGCAAAACATTTTCTGCACAAAAATGAATGATGACTGTTTTTAAGGAAGTAACTGTTTTATAATGGAGATAGAAAGTTAATAATCTGTGTGACACCCGTGCACTGGCCCAGCAATCAAGGAGCCTCAATCCTCACCACTAACACCAGTGAGGGGCGTCCATATAGGGAAAGGAAAATAAGTACACACACAGTAAAGTACAATTTCCCTTAAAAGCACACAAAAATCACAGTCAGTCTGGGGCTGGTTTCTCCCTTTTTCTCCAGGTCCCCAATAAGATTCCCCACTGGCACAGCTGTAGGGACCAGATCTCAGCCAGCTGGGCAAGCTAAAAACTCCAGCACCCTCTCTCTCCAACCAGTGCTTTGTGTCTCTGCCCAAGTAGCTGACATGCACACACTTTGAGATAAGAGATTATACAACCACTCAGACACTCCTGGGGAAGGCTGGCACATGTTCTTCAGCTGTGTCCCTTTTCTGCCCAGTCTAAAAGATAGTGGCAGCTGCCACCACCCACTAATATCAGCTACTCAAAGGCCCTTCTGAAAGGGTGTCCAATTATTACCGTAAAATGTTATTATTCAAAGGGTAAGTGTGACTGAACAGTCAAGGCTTATTAAAGTGACTTGGTACAGTATTACTATATACATGCAATGTACTCTAGAGCTTAAATTAACTCAACATAAAACAGCCACAATTGAAAGGTTTAAAAAATATTTAATAATAAATAATAAAAACACAAGACAATACTTCTTACTACACAGTGATAGTCAATAGTTCAGAGGTCACAGGGAAATACTTAAAATAGCACAGTAGAAAAGTTCTGACATCACAGAAAAACACTTAGTCTAATCTTCCTAATTCCTAGCTATTTCTAAGAGCACCTGCACCTTCCATGTGGGGGACTTCCCTGACACACCTTTCTTTTTTATGCATATTAACTCTAGACTTACACAAATCTCAGAGATGTTTGAAAATCCCAAGTCTTATAATCCCTGTTGGCACACTAATAAAAAACTGTATTGATTGTTGAGTTATAGTTCAGGGAAGCACATTGATCTTAAACTTTGTCTAGTTTATACCTGTTCAAGGGTAGGGAAACTGAAGGTGATCACAAACTTATCTTGTCAAGTTTTATAATTTTGTAAGGTAGCAGAGTGATCATGCTGATATCATATGTTTCAATATGCTTTACACACTGACATATTCAATATTTTGTGGTACAGCCATATATGCTGGCAGGTTTTTGACATTTGACTTTGATCTTTTTGCATCTGGTCTTTAGGCATTAAGGACTTTGCCGTACAGTCTTTGAACTACTGCGCATTGAATAGAAAGACATTAGCTAAGTTGTTGCCTGTTTATCTTCACTGTGGTCTCTTTATAGTAGCTACATGTTGTATAATGATGTTCCATGTATTTATTATATTAATAGCTTTAACTAGCTGTATGTGGCTCCATTTGCCTTCTGGCTCATGTCACAGCTTAAAAACGATAAGTTTGCATTACTCTACCTATAAGGGTAACAGCCACTAAGTAAATAAATAAAGCAAATAAGGCTTGCAAGCTTACTTTTTCAGCAAACAGTGTTTCTTGATGGTCTTAGGGCCGGACTATTTTAATTAGAACTTATGAAAACTGAACACAGTAGACTATGCATGCTTTTTACTTTGGCTTTTTTATTAACTTTTACTGTATTCAGTGGGGTATTGCCCCATGTTGTAGCACTTTCATCCCTCTGCAGTAGCAACAGCAGTATGCCCTTCTATGGGCTTTTTTACCAGTTTTGGCAATTACAGCTGATTGCGAGGCATGACTGTCCATTTGAGAAGGAGAAGGGGAGTAGGCATCATCTGTACCTCATTATAAAAAAAGTTCCACACTTTGAAAAATCACATGTTCAAGACTGCATCACATTGAGGAAGTTTATCACACTTTCATTGTTATAATTTTTGTTACCAAATAGTGTACATAAAAACTGAATCATCGTACCTCAACAAAACAGCTTTTTAATAGGTATGAATATAGTGTTTTCTTTCAACAAAATATTTCAATAAAAATTCTTAAAATATGTATGGAAAAGCTGTTATAAACCATGCTGCGAACTTCCAAGCTGAATTTTTGAGTGTTTCTGTATTCAACATTTTGTCTGGTTGTTCCATGCTGTGAGGGAGGTAGTGTTCCACATTTTGGAAATGGAAGCTTGATAGTTATAGGGCGCAGTTGTTGAGTGAAAGCAAATGCCTGGCTGAGCCAATCATGCTAAAATAATCATCTTTGTGACTTGGTGGGGGTGGGGAAAGAGTTTAGTGTCTGAAAGCTCCAAGCTGAAGTTCATTACTGTGACTGCATGTTCTTTCATTATTTTCTGTAGGCATTGTTACCAGGACACACTACCAACAGCAAAATAAGCCTGTATGTAATTTTTACTTAGTTTTTATGGCTATCAATATGTCACATGGATTCCTTGTAGTGGCAAGTAGAAAAGCATTACTGTGGATGTTACGTCTTCATTTTCTTCATAATGAGAAATCTGGAGTATAGAGAATAGGGGTATCATTTTTGGTGGCTGCTAATGTATGAAAGTAATTGATGGATACGCAGTCACTTGAGGGGAATAGTATCTGGCTAAGAGCAACATGACTATTATGTTTATGTGATTCCTTCACAGCCAAATGCAATGTATCATCTCAGAAGAGTACATTCCACTTGATCAGTGTGCATGTGCTCTTACTGTTGTTTCATTTGAAGCCCCTGATTTTTTGTTCTTCTTTTTTATTGTGAACTGCCTTTTCAGGCACTGACAGATGGCCTCTTATATACAGTTAGTAAATCTCCATGGTAAAGGAAATGCAAATATTTCCTGGTGGTGGTGCTAATATCAGTATATATTTGTCAAATGGGAATCCTCACCTGCTTAATCCAGTCCATTTATGAATAGCAACTGTAAATTGTGGGTATAGTTTAGATACATCTAAACATAAATTTACAGCCATATGTATACCTTCTGTTAACGTTATGTCTCTATAGAGCACCTATGTTTTATGTCCCCAAGCTTCTAAGTGCATTTTACTTGAGTAGGTGGTAGGTGGTAGAAGACTTTATTTTGTGCATTTGTTAATAGGCTGGGTCCACTGGATACAAGTGCCTCTTTCTTAGGCAACCCAAGTCTGATCTTAGGTTAAGTGACTTGCTCTGAGTCAAACAGCAGGCAAATAGATGTTAAAGTAATCAAACCCTTTACCCTTGATTCCAGGAAGCATCTCTTTAACAGTTCAATGCCTTAATCTTCTGTACTAACTGCCAGGAAAGGTTACCTTGTTATCGACAAGATTAAGTGATATCAATCTGCAAAACATTTTCTGCACAAAAATGAATGATGACTGTTTTTAAGGAAGTAACTGTTTTATAATGGAGATAGAAAGTTAATAATCTGTGTGACACCCGTGCACTGGCCCAGCAATCAAGGAGCCTCAATCCTCACCACTAACACCAGTGAGGGGCGTCCATATAGGGAAAGGAAAATAAGTACACACACAGTAAAGTACAATTTCCCTTAAAAGCACACAAAAATCACAGTCAGTCTGGGGCTGGTTTCTCCCTTTTTCTCCAGGTCCCCAATAAGATTCCCCACTGGCACAGCTGTAGGGACCAGATCTCAGCCAGCTGGACAAGCTAAAACCTCCAGCACCCTCTCTCTCCAACCAGTGCTTTGTGTCTCTGCCCAAGTAGCTGACATACACACACTTTGAGATAAGAGTTTATACAACCACTCAGACACTCCTGGGGAAGGCTGGCACAGGTTCTTCAGCTGTGCCCCTTTTCTGCCCAGTCTAAAAGGTAGTGGCAGCTGCCACCACCCACTAATATCAGCTACTCAAAGGCCCTTCTGAAAGGGTGTCCAATTATTACTGTGCAATGTTATTATTCAAAGGGTAAGTGTGACTGAACAGTCAAGGCTTATTAGAGTGACTTGGTACAGTATTACTATATACATGCAATGTACTCTAGAGCTTAAATTAACTCAACATAAAACAGCCACAATTGAAAGGTTTAAAAAATATTTAATAATAAATAATAAAAACACAAGACAATACTTCTTACTACACAGTGATAGTCAATAGTTCAGAGGTCACAGGGAAATACTTAAAATAGCACAGTAGAAAAGTTCTGACATCACAGAAAAACACTTAGTCTAATCTTCCTAATTCCTAGCTATTTCTAAGAGAAAACACAGTTCTAAATAACCTACATCTAGAAACAGGCAGTGCTGGTGATGCTGGATGTTCAAAAGAGAAAAATGCTCTGAGCTCTCTGATTTTCCCTCTTTAAATTGATAACACAGAGCTGTTTCACATGACATCATTCTTCACACTTCTCTGGTGTTCCCAGGCTAACAGAAACTACATTTACATTCTTTACACCTGGCCAGAAAGCAGAACACTAAATAACATTTATACATGCAAATTCTAGCCGTTAACTCTGGTCTTAAAACAATAGGCAGGATGCCTCTCTCTAGACATATCGGCTCTGAATTTTAACATCAAAGACAGTCATGAAATGCTTGACTTAGCTTTCTTACAACAGAGTGCACTGTTGTTACATTTTTGCAGTTCAATATCCAATGCAGTCTTTTCTCATTTAAGAGAACAAGCCTGTGGCTTGCATTAATATTTAAAAATGACAGAATTAGCTACAAAATTCTATCTGGCGAGGCTGGCAGCCTTCACCTATCTTCACACATCTCCACCCACTGGAGAACTCAAGCTAGTTTCTCAAGTGACCCTTGAGAAACATTGCTGAGAGGGTTAGGTCTATCTGAGTATACCTTACCCCATTCCCTGTCTTGAGAGCCCATCTGCATTGGTATTGCTAATCTCACTGCAGTGCTGCACTGACACATCATATGCTTGCAACCTTAGGCTCCATCTTAGCAACTTGGCATTTTGCTGGCTGGCTGTGTTCTTCCTTGTCAGATCTGTGAGGGGAGCAGCTATGGTACTATCACTGGGAACCAACTTTCTGTACTACCCTGTTGTCCCTAAGAATGCTCTCACCTGCTTTTTGGTAACAGGTGCAGGCCATGCCTGAATGGCTTCCACATTGGCAGGTTCTGGCCTGATATTACCACTTCCCTCTCTATATCTCAAGTAGGAGACCACTGCCATACCCACCTGACATTTGCTTGGCTTAATGGTCAACCCTGCCCTATGCAGTCTGCCCAGCACATCCCTGGCATGTTGAATCCGCTCTTGCTAGAAATGGCTGTAGATGGCAATATCATCCAGGTAAGCAAGTACTAACCCTCCTGCTCCTGCTACGATATGATCGACCAGCCTCTGGAAAGTCGCTGTGGCATTTTTCTTCTCAAAGGACATCTTTGTGAACTCATACAAGCCAAAAGGCGTCACAAAGGCTGACCTCTCTTTAGCACTGGGAGTTAAGGACACCTGCCAGTAACCCTTGGTAAGATCAATGGTTTTAAAATACTTAGCCCCACCCAGCTGCTCTAGGGCCTCATCTGTCCTAGGCATGGGGTAAGCATCTGATTCTGTGTGACTAATTTCCTGTAGTCCACACAGGACCTGGTGCTGCCATCCTTCTTTGGCACCAGCAACACTGAGGAGGCCCAGGGACTGTTGGACTCTTGAATCACCCCTAGTTCCAACATCTTCTGTATCTCCTCCCTTAGAGTCTGTTTGACTCTCTCAAGCACCATATAAATGCTTGCCTAATATGCCATTGGGGTCCTGTATCCACCTGGTGCTGCACCAGGTGGGTGCACTCTGGTTTCCCAGTGAACATTTCCCCAACTCCTATAACACTGCTCGGATTTCTCTAACCTGGGTAGGATATAGCTCCTGGGACATTGCTACCCCTTCCACTGAGGTGTCAGTCTGAGCCTCACTGAGGAGATCAGGTGCTCAGCACAAGGGCCTCCCTATCATTGTAAGATTTCATCATAGTAACATGGTACAATTTGTGCTCCTGGCTCCTGCCTAGCAGTTCCACCATGTAGTTAACATCATTTACCATTATTACCACCTTGTAGGGTCCCTCTCAAGTTGCTTGCAGCTTGTTGCATCTTACAGGAATGAGAACTATTACCTGCTGCCCCACAGCATACACTCTAGCTCAAGAATTCCTGTCATACCACACCTTTTTCTGTTGTTGGGCTTCTGTCTTGTTCTCCTGGGCCAAGTCCATGAGTTCCCTCAGCCTTGTCTTGAGGTTTAGGACTTATGCCACAACAGACTCCTTGTGAGGTTCACACTCACCTTCCTACTCATCTCAAATTAAATCTAGAAGTCCCCTCACCCTATGCCCATACAGAAACTCAAAGGGTGAAAAACCTGTGGATTCCTGGGGAACCGCTCTATAAGCAAACAACAGATGGGGCAAATATTTGTCCCAGTCCCTCTTAAATGGGTCTGCAAATGCCTGTAGTGTGGACTTGATTGTAGATCTTCCTAATTCCTAGCTATTTCTAAGAGAAAAAGTTCTAAATAACTTACATCTAGAAACAGGCAGTGCTGGTGATGTTCAAAAGAGAAAATGCTATGAACTATCTGATTCTCTTTCTCTTTAAATTGATAACACAGAGCTGTTTCACATGACATCATTCTTCACACTTCTCTAGTGTTCCCAGGCTGACAGAAACTACATTTACATTCTTTACACTTGGTCAGAAACCAGAGCACTAAAGGACATTTATACATGCAAATTCTAGCCATTAACTCTGGTCTTAAAACAATAGGCAGGATGCCTCCTTCTAGACATATCGGCTATGAATTTTATCATCAAAGACAGTCATGAAATGCTTGACTTAGCTTTCTTACAGCAGAGTGCATTGTTGTTACATTTTTGCAGTTCAATATTCAATGCAGTATTTTCACATTTAAGAGAATAAACTTGTGGCTTACATTAATATTTACAAATGACATAATTATCTGCAAAATTCTATCTGGCAAGGCTGGCAACCTTGACCTATCTTTACAATCTGTATGAACAGTAAGAGTCCAAGATGTTTGTATTCAGAAACTCTTGTTGGTAGTGAACCTCTGCAAAGGCTGCTTTGTGAATTTTGACTATGTAAACTTCCTGTTGTTTAGATCATTTGTTTTTTGACAGGCTGTCACAAGGGTGCTAAATAAGTACAGCTCTGTTTTTGTCTTCATGTTATCCAGTAGCTAGCCACTATGCCCATGTTATTTCCCAGCAAAGAAAGAAACCTTGAGTCACCACCACTGATATGTATATTGATATATATTCATGCATCTTGGTGTGCTGTTTCATCTGTATTATGTTATTTCTATTTGTTTTAAATATATATATATATATATATATATATATATATATATATATATACATACTTTCTATTTCTGATTGAGCTTTCCTCCTAGATCCCCCACTGAAAATGGAATCTTTCCTAGTTAAAACACCCTAGTAAAAAAATGTCAATAAATAAAATAAAATAAATAAATAAATATGTACAGATATTTTATTACGGTCAAAAGTGTCTAAGAATGACTGCAAGTTGTGCTGGTTAATTTTCAATTCCTGAAAGATAGAAACAAACTTCTGTAGTAACTCAAAAGAAAAAAAATTTACTAGTTGGAAAGATCATTTGTAATTTTGCTAACTTCACTTTTGGGGGGTTTCATTTTTATTTGCATAATTTAACATGCCATGTACAGGCAAATCCAGAATTGATTTTCTTCTTCTTTCGGCTTTTCCCGGTTATGGGTCGCCACAGCGGATCACCGTCCGCTCATGATTGGCAGTGGAGTTTTTTGCAGTGTCAAGTTGCCAGCCCGGCACCCATCCTTCCACAGAAGGCACACACATGCACACACTCACACCTAGGGCCAATTTAGTGTGTCCAATCCACCTACAGCATGCCTTTGGGATGTGGGAGGAAACCAGAGCACCCGGAGGAAACCCACGCGATCACAGGGAGGGCATGCAGACTCTGCACAGAAGGCACCCCAGCCAAGGATCAAACCAGAGAACCTCTAGCTGTGAGGAGGCAACGCTAACCGCTGCACTACCATGAAAGTTCTTAAACATAATAAATCAAAGTGTAGGTAAGGAGATGAACGGCTCTGTTATGTGCATTGGAGTTAGTGCTATTGTATCCCCATAACATTTTTGAACCTAATTGGAATGTATGTTATAAATAACAGAAGAAGAAGATATTAATATGTGCAGTATAACAGAAAATGATGCTTGTTTACAAGAGAAATTGAATGGATTTGGTAGAATTGGTAGAATTTTAAGCAGGCATGTTTTCCTTTGTTACATCTCAGACAATAATTTTTAAAGTTTGATTTTGCATTATCTAGTTAGACTGACCAAAGAAGAATGTTTATAAAGGAGCAGCTGTACTTTTGTAATTATCAAAGATTTTAACTTAAGAACATTATTCTGAGGCTGTGGTAAGAGAAGAATGATAAATCCATCTCTTACAAGTTAAAATGTAAGGTGTTTTGTAGCTTTTAATTTTGATTAAATTAGACACATTTAAAATAACTATGCATGTAAATTTACAACAGAAATTTAGAAGGGCAGAAATCTCCATAAACAGGCTGATGACTGTGATAGCTGTAGGTTAACAGAACTTTGAATCTTTATGGAGAAAGATAACTGTGGGGAGGAGAGAGGTTGAAACGAAGTTAAACAATATTAAGTCAATCATCTTTTATTACATTATAGGCCTATACATTTTTAAAATATTAAACAGAATACATATTTCTCCAGTGGCATGTTATAAATCCAGTGTTATGTGCATAGCTTATTTGCTGTTGGATTTAAGATGCCTGTGGCACTTTGCTGGTCATTGTGCCTTTAAGTTTAGGAATGATAGGAAAATAGTAAGACATGACAGAAATATTGAAAATTAAGAAAGATTGCATGTTGCCATAAAACTAGAGATTTGTTGACAATTTAAGAACATTTTTAAACAACACTGGCAGGTAAAATCTGTTGTAGTTTATTCCACAAATAAACAAGAATAAGCACTTTCACAGAAAATAAAAACTCTGCTTCATCAAATCCCCCATAGTCACAACAGAAGAAGTTTAAATACTACATACCCCACCAACCATGAGCTAAATTGACTCACACACCCTTTTTCATTTAAAGGTACAAATACATACAACCAAGGACATATGTGAAAAACATTCATATATAACAAAAGCATTTAAAATATTCACCTAAACAACCTGCATGCTTTAAATACAGGTTTAAGAGGGATATTCTCATTTAGTCCCAACTCTTTGTGTGCTTGCATCCTAACAATCCACTCAAGTTCCACAGTTTTTGTATGATTCCTGATGTCACCCATTCTCAGGGTTTCAAAACCCTGTCAATAACTCTAAACTTGAACTTATGCTCAGCTCCTTTCTCCACTAGATGTTTCGCTAGGGCATTTGACATGTACTTGACGTTAATGGAATAAAGGTGTTCCCTTATACGCTCCTTAAACTTCTGATTGCTCTTCTCCACATAGAATGAAGAGCACGTGTCACAGTGTGCTAAATAAATAGTATATTTAGTGCCACAGCTAGCAGAGACTTTAAAATAAAATCTCCTGCCATTATCAGGATTCACAAAAACATTATCTGCCTCAGTATATGCACAATATTTACATCCTCTACATGGAAATATGCCACTTCTTTCAGTCCCATCTCTACTCTCCTTAACTCTACTGGGGTAGCAAAGGAGCCGCTTAAGATTCTTTTTTTTTTTCAGCACAAAGGCAGGTTCCTCACTCACAATAGTCCTAATCTTCTTCTCAGTTAATAGAACCGGCCAATGTTTCTTAATAACAGTATGCAGGTGTTGAATGTGTCAATTCACTTAGGACTACAACTGCTGCACCCTATTTCCCTGAGCGCTCAGGAAGCTGTACGAATACTTCAGATGATGGTAGAGAAGCAGCAGTTGGTGTTACCTCACAGGAAGGTTCAGGTAGATCCGAGGTCAGCCCTGTATTGAGTTTCACATAGGATATACGTGATATTAGAGATATCTTTATTAAAAATTGGGGGGTACTTACAGTTGACCAAGATTTAAAGGAGGTAGTAGGGGATAGGCCCAAGTTTACTTATAAGAATAGGAAGAATTTGCATAGAATATTATGTTATCCTAAAACTTATATCAGCCATACAGATGAGGCCTCCAGTTGGGGTACGAAACCATGCCACAGATGTAATTTCTGTGAATATATAGACAGTGAACCTTGATTTGTACATCCTGTGACACGTCAATGCTTTTTGCGTAGGGTAAAAGCTGATTGCCAATCAGAACATTTAGTTCACTTAGCGAAATGCACATCATGTATGGCGTTTTATATTGGTAAGACTGACAGATGTCTTAGGGAGACGATTAGAGAGCATGTATATAACATACACATTAGGACCATCAATAATGCACTCTCCAAGCACGTGATGGAGACATCAGATATACTTTTTATGTATGATATATACATTCAAATCTATATTTACTTGCACAGTTTTTTAACATGTATCTCTTGATTTTATCATTGAGTTGTATATTTTTTAGTGCATAATATGATTATTTTACATAAAATACCTTGTTTATGAGTTTATTCCTTGATGATTTAAGATATGTACCTTTATATTTTGTTATATGCCTTTAAGAGTTGCAAAGGGAAGTGATGTCATTGTGATGTGGACTTTCAGGCATTTAAAAAGTGAGCCTTTTTTGTTTGTTTTGTATATGGCTTGATAAAGCCCTTTTTGGGTAAAAGCACTTGCCTATTTTCTCAATAAATCGACTTACTCTTGGATTTTACTACAATTGTCCATCTTTTTGTCAGAATTTGTGGACTATTTGCTGACAAACTGATTTTATGCTACAATTGGTTTACAGCCTTGTTTTACTCTCCTGTGGTCTATTTACTTGGATTCTTTTGCTGTTCTGCACGGAGAGTATTTGCTTCCTGGTAACTTTGTTTTTGCTTTTACAAACCTATTATATAGGCTAATATACTTAAAAATCTATTTCTTCCATTCAATACATGATCATTCTCCCATTGGGCCATGACCAAGTTGTTGTAGTTATTGGCACAGGATGTGCCCATAGCTACGCCAGAGGTCTGGACATAATAGGCTCCATCAAACAGCAACACATTATTTTTGAGAATTACCTGAAGGAAGAAGCAAATCAAATCGATCAATTTACCATTGTACCCACTATGTTGCTTTAGGTATTTACAAACCAGCTCTATGCCATCCCTATTTGGGATGACAGTGAAGACTGAATTCATATCCATAGTAACCATTAAACATTGTTGTGTTATAATACCATCATGCACATGTTCATATAAATTCCGAAGGAACTGTTTGGAATCTCTCAGCACTACTGTGAAACCATCACGGGTCTCAATATATGATGTCTACCATGTCCATCAGAGATCTGTTGTAAATCATCTTCGCATAGTCTCATAAAAGCTTCCACCAGTTTTTTCCTGCCTATCACTTCCATTTCAGCATGGGACCAATCAGTCATTGGGCCAACCGAATCAAGGCAGAAGAAAACACAAACAACCCATAGACACGTGTGGCAAAAGACCATAAAAAAGATGTGGCAAAATGTTCAGAGCCCTTGATTTATAATATCGTACATAGAATGTTATCGTACTCTGAGAACTCTGTATTGAGCAGGGAATTATCATTTATACCTGCTGGTAAAGTTGATGTGGCAGGTACTGTTGTTGACTTAATGGTTTTTGGGAGAAATTTGCTGTTGAAATTGATTTATAATGATGGTAATGGTAAGAATTGGATTGATTCTGTTTTTACAAACCCAAGTACATTTGTACCATCAAATCACCCACTGGTGGAAGCTTTTATGAGACTATGCGAAGATGATTTACAACAGATCTCTGATGGACATGGTGGACATCATATTTTTAATAATTGTCCCAGGATGAGCGTATAGCTCTGGATAGACTACGTATAGCTGATGGTATTGTTATCCGCTCTTCATGAATGGTACCTGGTCTAAAACTGTGAAAGGAGTTATAGCCCTAGCATACTGGAATACCTTTAGCACATTTAAAACACTATTTTATTTCATTTATTTATTTATGTATTTAAAAGACCCTTTCAGCACAGGCCCAAAGAGAGAAAAGCAGCAGCATAAACACAAACATTGTAAAACATGCATTCAGTAATATGCATAAAAAAGACACCAACTAATTTACAATAACAATTACACATTAACAGAAGCAGCAGTGCTAACAAAAAAAAATGAAGTGCAGGCAAATCCATATAAACTGCAGAAGGAGGCAACTCTGGGTACATGTTGAGTGCTGCGATACCTCCTGACAAACATCAAAGGTTGAAGCAATACAAATTTCATGAACTTTAATAGTACCCTGCTATAGGAATGGGGTCCATTCATATCATGGTATTGGAAAACCAAAAACCTTTGAAGAAATTAAAAAAGTGAAAATCTCTAATTCCAGCAAAAACATCTGTATCAGATATCAAAAAATAATGACATTTTAATGTGTTTCAGAAACTAACCTGAAATTATCTCACATGTGCTTCAAAATTATATGTTTCAGCTTTGACAATTTAAGAAGTTATCCAGGTCCAATTTTTGCCAACTTATTTTTCTCTTGTGCAGTGCTCTAACAGTTTCACATTTCACAGATCGATTGTTTCACATGTCCTATGGAAAGTATAGCATTTTCTTTATTATAAAATCTCCTTAAAAGAGAAATGTCCCATTGGTCTTTTATTAGCATTTCCAGTTTGAGTTGATACACTTGATTTCCATTCTGAAGAGACCTATTTGGCCCATCTTCTTGATCTGTATGAGACACATAAGATTCCTTTGCCTCCTTAGCCTCATCAGGGAAGTTACACAGTCTCAAGCCAGTTGGAAAAAATAATTTAAAAATGTTTTATGATAACTCAGACAAAATAAAACAAAACAAAAATAAATAAATAAATAAAAAAGTAAACCCTTTTGCCTAACAGAGCTACATAATGGATAGTAAAGCACTTGGGTATGAAGTAAGAGGTTGTGGTCATAGAACGTTGTAGGACAATTTACTGCCATAGTAGTAAGAGAATGTCTTCTCTGCATTCATAAGAACATACCCTCAAATTCAGAGACATTTACACTGCTAGTACTAATTGGTTAATACAGTTCTGAGTGAAGACAAGGTAAAGCTGCATTAAGGAATGCCTTATTAGCAGCTAATTACCATTTCTCTGAATCAAACACCTCTGTGTCAGACCTGACCACACTAGCATTTCCCCTACTTGCCCATGCATTGTGGCTGCATAGGATGCTCCTAACATACACACAGACACATACAGATACATATGCACACAATTGTAGGCACTCACATTTGCATGCATGCACACACACACACACACACACACACACACACACACACACACACACACACACACACACACACACACACACACACACACACACAAAACTCTGCAATACCTACCTGTAATTGCTGTACAACCATTCCATAGGGCTGCATGTATACACACAATCTCTGAACCTCTTTACTGCATTATTTCGATGTGACCACCATTTTCAGGGGAGAGCAGATGGCTGGTTTGCATTAGTCACTTCCTCCATGGCCTAACTCATTTATATGTGGCTTCAGCACTGAAACCATTCTCCACGCTACAGTCATTACTAGCATAAAGCCATAAAAGGAATTCACTCTCTGAATCACTCAGACTTACCACACTGCAAAACCCTCCGGAGTTAAGGCAGCTACATTGTGGTTAACTTTTCTGAATCCATGGGTTAGCCTAATGAGAATCAAATGACTTCCTGTTTCAGGAATTGCAGCAAACAGTCTTCTGATCCATCTCCACTATTATCATATCTTCAGTATCTCAGTCCAAATATGTAATATCTGTCAGAAATGGGCCAACTTCCTTGCCCCCATTTCTGTGGCACTCTTACAAATCTGAGGATCAGTTTTCTATTCAACAAGTTCAGTTTCTAAATTAAAAACTCTTGATTTAGTTGCTGTATTCTTCTGTTTGGAGTCTAAAATATTTCCTGAAATGCAGCCACCTGATCTGAGTGGTTTGAAAAAAGTTGCTCATGTTCCCCCAGGTTACTTAAGGACTGATCCATGAAATCCATTAGCCTCGTCTTACTATTAACTTAAATTTGCATTTTCCTTTGCTTCTTGGAGTCAGAGCGATGACCTTGAGCTTCCACAGCTGATTGTCTTGTATGTGTTATATTGATTATATCAAGTCCAATTTCATCAAAGCTGAGTTGTGCAGTTATTTTTGTCAAAGTGTATTTCTTCAAATTCTGATTTGCTTGTAGTATAACCATGTGCTTGTCAAGGTGCACTCATCAGCAGCTAACAGTGTAAGAGGTATGGGTCGTTCCTTTGTACTGCTACTCTTACCATCATGGAGTAGGAGGTGAATTTTGGTATAAGGAGTTAGAGGACAGTCATAGGGTTAGAATACTGTTGATCAGAGTGTAGCGTGTGTGCGCTATGTCTTTTAAGAAGCATGCGAGGTTGTTAAGTACAATTATAAATTCAAGACATGTGCAATCCCTATTGCCATTTTGAAGACACAGCCAGTGTGCAAGCATTTATGATCACATCAGTTAGTTTGCATATAAATTCATAGGGTCATAGGTTCATAGGATGATACTAGGCTATTGGCCTGGAGGCCCTTATAAGCCCAGCTAAGAATTTTGCCCATGTTCCCTCAAAGTCAGCACTTGTTTCCCCAGGAGGGACACAGGTGGGATCCCAAGGGTGTATTTAGTTTTTCCCATCCAGTTGTCCAAGTTCCTCTTAAAGAGGGCTAAGGTGGTACTCTGCTTGACATATTCCACAAATGGGAGAGTCTGTGGGACACAGATCTATCCCATCAACAAATTATATTAATGTCACAGACCAGGTTAAGGCCTTGCATGCTGATTGCTCAAGTGGAGTTTATCTTATGGATATGCAGCAACTCCATCAAGGCTGGGTCTGAGATGGCCTTGAATGCTAGACACAGGTCTCCTCTGAGCAGTCTGTATGAGACTGAGTAGAGGGACAGAGCTTTTACCCTATCTGTAAAGGATAGGTGTTTGAGACCATGGATTTTCCTGGTCAGGAACTTCTGTGGTCTCTCCAACTGCTGCATGTGCTTGGCAAGGTACATACTGAAGGGGACATTGTACTTGATAATGGGTCTGATAAGGGAGGAATACAGGGATGTTATGACCTCCTTGTTCCTGGATGAAATACACTTATTTATGAGGTGGGTCATGTAGAAAGCCTTCCGTACAATGGAGGCAACATGGTGATCAAAAGTGATGTTGCCATCAACCTGGGTGCCAATGTCCTTCACGCCTGATTGTGTGCTTAGTACATTGTTATTAATGTGATAATTAGTGGGACGCCATTTTCCCCAAAGGGGATAATGATGCATTTCTTGGCATTCACTTTGAGGCCATGCTTCTGGCACCAGTCATTAGTCTGGGTAAGATCCTCTTGGAGGATGTTCATATCGCTAGGGAAATTTAAGACAGCAACCACTGATTTTGGCTTGCACCTCAGAAAAGTATATCCCAAACAATAGAGGCCCCAACACAGATCCTTCCGGTACACCGCTCATTATAGGTCTACAGCTCGTGGTGGCTTCCCCTACTTTGACTGAGTGGGTTCTATCAGTGAATAGCTGAATAGAGTAAGCTACCCATCTGGTAACATAGAGGTTGATGCCTAGCTGGGAGAGTTTATCTATTATGCCCAAGTGGGGAATAGTGTCAAAGGCTTTGGCTAGGTGAAGGTAGGTGGTATGCACCATCTTCCCCTCGTCCATGGCTTTGGTGACTGTTTTGAAAAACTCCACCAAGTTTAACAGGCATGATCTCCCTTTGACAAAACCAAACTGTGTGGGGTCAAGCATTTGGAGTTTGCCAATGTCCTTGTTTATAAGGTCCACAATAATGTGTTCCATGACCTTGCATATCAGGCTAGTTAGACTGATGGGCCTATAATTGCCTGGGTCAGTGAACGCTCCAACTTTGTGTAGAGGGATGACAGTGGCTGTCCTCCATTCAGCTGGGACAAAGCCGGTGCTCAGGCTTTGGTTGAATAGGGTGTCTAATGGAGCTGACAGCTCATGCCTGAGTTCATGTAGGATACAGCCAGGGATGTTATCGGGTCCCATGGAAACTGTATTTTGTGCCTTTGAGAGGGCATTAAGGACTGATGATGAGTGGAGGAGGGAAGGTGCTGGGGATGTCCTGGTTTACTGATGGGGGGGACAGGAGGGTGAAGTTTTCACTGAACTTGTTTTCCAGCAGGTTGGCTATATCTATAGTGTTTGTGTATGTGGTGTTGCTGACCACCATTTCAGAGCAGATTTGGATGTTACCTTTGAGATTGCAGACATATGTGAAGAAGGCCTTGTGATTGTCCTTAGTGGATGTGGCCAATATGGACTCGAAGTTAGCCTTAGAGGATTTCATCAGTGACCTTATTTGCTTGTTCAAACAAAGGAGAAATTGCTTCCAACTTGGCACCTGCTCCTTCTTGGTTCTGGACAGCAATGAGTAAACTGGTAAACATGGGGTGCTCTCCACAGCTTTGAACCAGGTTTCAGTGACTGCACAAATATCAGCATCCTCCAGGACAAGGAATGCTTGTAATGAGTGCAGTTTCTAGTCATAGTCAAATAAGCTTTACAGTAATGTGTTTGTATAGAACAAAGCTGATTAAACAGAACCCATGAAGACTCGTTTATTTGTGTACCAACACAAAAGTGACATGGTGTCAGAATCGGAATGGAAAAGAACAAAACATTTGGAGACATGAGATGTAAGGGCGACAGGGAAGGTAAAACCAAGAAAAAGCAGTGAGAACATAACCAGAAGGAATTAAAGGTAATAAAAACCAACACAAATTATTTACTTGATGCAAAAAGGCAAGAAATGGCATTACAAGGGCATAAACTGCATTATCAGCAAGTGGAAAGCTCAAAATGTTTGTTAACTAAAGAAAATGTTGAAGATAACAATGTTTGATGAAATGAATGTGTTTAAAGTACAAAACAAGCATGTTAATGATAAAACAAGCATGTTAAAATATGAAATGAGCATGTTTAAGGCAGAAAAAGTGTGTGTAAGGCATAACTGGGCATGTTTAGAATAAAACGAGCAGAAAAGAAAGTATGCTGGGCATAAAAAAGGAAAAGGGTTTAAACGAGCAGAAAGAACAATATTAAGAAAAGAAAAGGGGCACAATAGATACAAATAATGCAAGGCAACTGCCATGTTGGGCAAAGTGCTGTGTTTGAGCATAACTATTACTTCGTTTGGTGTGAAAAAAGTAACTAAAGTCATTCAAAGTATCTCAGAGCATGTAAAAGTGCTTGCATTGTGTGCTTATTACTGTGCATGTATTTCAAAGAGGTCACTGTGTGTAAAGTGACTATTTCGTGTAATTCAATTGAAGCATAATTGAAGAAAAATTCTTGTGCTGGGTATGGCTATTCACTAAGTGCTGCCATTACAGAGTGCTTCTTGTACTGTAAAGAGTTGCCTGGCAAGGTGCCGCCATTTTGGGAACATTTCAGTGTATTGCATTTATTCATTTACAAAGTGCATATATCACAAAATACATTGAATTTAGGCAACCAAAATCTAATTATTCACATGCAATCACTTAACAAGTTTCTAGTATTAAAGAAATGTGTTTCACACAAAAGATTACAAGAGTATTACAGTGCTCGTGAATTGCTCAGTTGCATTGCAAACTTCTTGAATGTTTCTTAAAGTGACAACTTTAATAAGTGATAACACATGACTGTTCCATGCCTGCCTTTAACGATAAATTTCTAAGCAACTGCTTTAGCATTTTTGCCTTTACCAATTCTGAAAGCCAAGGATTTTAACATTTTTGCCTTTACTTATTGAAAATTTCATAAAAGCATTACAAAGTCCGAGAAAGTATTCTGTTAAACTCCATAAAGCAGTAAACAAGTTGAAAAGCTATTCCGCTGAGCTTCATAAAGCATCAAGAAAGCTAAAATGTTATTTTGCAAAGTACAATAAAATATTGAGAACCTTAAAAAGCTATATCGTAAAGCACAGTGAAGCATTCAGAAATTTGAAAAAGGTATTTTGCAAAGTGCAGTAAAGCATCGAGAAGCCCAAGAGGTTTATTTCGCAGTCCAGTTAATTGAAAGTACTGCGTGGTTATTCATTTGCCCAACACCGATAAGCACAAACAAAGAAAGTGCAGCTAGAAAGCAGAAGAGCAATAGCCAAATTGAGTGTTCATGGCAATTACATATGCACATATGTATATGTGTGCGTGTGTCCATGTGTGTGCATGTGTGTGTGCATGTGTGTGTGTGTTTATTTGTATGTATTTGCAAGACCCTTCTCTGGTATGTGTTGATATGGCAGATGGATTTTGAAAAACACAACTGTTTGTGTTTGACCAGAATATTGCAGAGAATTGGAGAATATTTGAACAAGACTATAATATTTTTATACAAGCAGCTTATGCAGATAGAGATGCATGCACAAGAGCATTAATTTTGCTGAATCTAGCAGGATCTGAGGCTATAAAAAGAGAGTGATCATTCATACACTGCTGTATGAAGGTGAAGATGCAGACTGTCATATTGTTGTATAAGCTGAATCCAGAGAAGACCCAGAGCATTTATAGCAAAGTTCAAAGAAATGTGCAACCCCCAGATGAACATTACATGAGAGAGGCATTTGTTTTACAAAAGAAATCAGAAGCAGCTTATCTAACTGACTTGAGGAACAAGGCCAAAACGTATCGGTTTGGTGACTTGAAAGATGAGCTGATAAAGGATAGACTTGTATTAATAGTGCGCAGTGAGGAAGATTTTGCTTTTTGACAGTGATTTGACATTAAGCAAAGCAACATTGTTTTGTCAGAGCCATTAGGTGACAGAAAGGCACACAAACATGCATACGAGTGACAAAAGCATGGCTTCAATAAGCTCCAGAGCAAACGTAGACAGTGTGCAACACGTGGCAAGTAAAAACAAGTCTAAGCAAAGAGCAACCATAGGAATTCCAGAGAAGGTGCTGAGTTCTCCAGAAAGTTCTAGGAGAAGTGCAAGCTCCACCCCGATTTCAGTGCCATACAAGCGTGAATCAGCAAAGCCCAAGTCTAGCTTTATTGTTAACTGTTGAAATTGTGGTAAAACCATGAATCTAAAAGAGAAAAATGTTTAACATATGGTCAGCTGTGCCATAAGTGTAAGAAATGGAACCACTTTCAAATGTTTTGCAAATCAAGTAAGCCTCACAATGTTGTAAAGAAAGGTCATACAAGAAAACAAGTTGATCAAGTAGAGCCATAACAATCAGCTTCCTATGTAGGTGGTGTATCAGTGCTGGGAGAAATAGCTGATGGAGTAAACTTATTGACAAGAAGTGAAGTGTTTTGCACAGTTGGGTTCAATGAGAAATCCACAGAGCTCAAAGAAGACACTGGATCAAAGTGCAATGTTATATCAGCAGATACATTTGCAAAGATGAGAATCAACGAAAAACTCAATGTAACCAGCGGTGCGAGACTTGTTGCGTATAGAGGGGAAGAAATTCAAACCGAAGGTTCAGTAAAACTTACATGTTATTTGGCTGAGAACTGTTACAACTTATTACTCTATGTAGTCCAAAGACCAGTACAGTCTTTACTAGGTCTCAGATATAGTTTGAGAATGAATCTGCTTTCTTTTGCTAAAGAAGTTCATCATTTGAGTGCAGTTTTGAGTTTTGCAAAAGCCATTTTCTCGGAGTATGCTGATGTTTTCGATGACAAGTTGGGCAAGCTTCCAGTTGTGTATTCCATGAACTTAGACCTCGAAGTTACTCTGGTGGTCAGACCAGCAAGAAGAGTTCCAATAGCTATGCAAGATAAAGTCAAAGCTCAGTTGGATAAGATGGTGCAGCAAGATGTGGTTTGTCCAGTCACAGAACCAACTGAATGGGTGTCCTCCTTGGTAGCCGCACACAAGAAAGGCTCAGATGAAATCAGAATATGTATTGACCCTAGAGAGTTGAACAAAGCATTAAAGAGGCCATATCATCCAATGCACACAGTTGAGGAAGTCGCAGCTGTAATAGCAAATGCCACTATGTTTTGGATGCAAAGAGTTTATTTTGGAAAGTGATGCTTGATCACAAATCCTCATTTCCAACTACATTTAGTACCCTGTTTGGCAGATATAGATTTCTAAGGATGCCATTTGGAATAAATTCTGCAAGTTAAGTTTTTCAGCATGCAATGGAACAAATTTTTTCAGGTTATCCTTGTGCCATAACAGTAGATGATCTACTAGTTGGAGGCAATGGCGAAGCAGAGCATGATAGAAACCGCAAGAAAGTTCTAGAAAGAGCACATGAAGTAAATTTGAAGTTCAGTCCTCTGAAGTACAAATTCAGACTTCCAGAATTAACCTACATAGAGCATTTGTTTATGAGTACAGGCTTAAAACATGTCCCAAACAAACAAACAGCTATTTTAAAGATGTCAGCACCAGATAATGTGCAGAGTTTACAGCATTTTCTGGGCATGGTCAACTATTTGTTCAAGTTTATACCAGATTTCAATGAGCTGACATCACAGTTAAGAGAGCTAACAGGAAAAATGTTGTATAGTCATAGTTACAACATCATCAGAAGGCATTTGATGACCTTAAGCAGAAAATTGTGACCCCCTCCCATGTTAAGCTACTATAATATGAATAAACCGGTTGTCCTAATCT
The DNA here is from genome assembly GCF_019279795.1 of Protopterus annectens. NCBI lineage: Eukaryota > Metazoa > Chordata > Ceratodontiformes > Protopteridae > Protopterus > Protopterus annectens. Next base: position 685,927,797 of record NC_056730.1, on the reverse strand, counting down.
GTGATACTTCTAATTTTAGTCTTGGTGCAGTTATTCTACAAGAGAGCAAACCAGTAGCCTATACATCTAGGACACTTACTCAAACTGAGATGCATTATGCTCAAATTGAGATAGAGCTTCTAGCAATAGTTTTCACATGTTCCAAGTTTCACAATTGTATTTATGGTCAAGCTGTTCAAATTTAAACTGATCATTAGCCTCTAGTTACTATTCTAAAGAAACCTATGCATTCTGCTCCAGCGAGATTACAAAGAATGATGCTCAGATTGCAGAAGTACAATTTCAAAATGGTCTGTATTAAAGGTAAATTGCTTTAGCTGGTTGATACTTTATCCAGATCACCTAGATGTACAACAGAACTGCTTAATGCTGAAAATTTTGTCTTTGATGTAATGTCAGTATATAATTTTTCCACCACTAGACTTAATGAGTTGAAAGATCACACTATGATTCAATTTCACAAAAGCTAAATCACTACATCAATGTCAGATGGCTGTCAAAACAATCTAGTGTATCACCTGAGGTGCAATCATATTTCCCCTACAGAGATGAACTGTCGATGGAAGATGGTATTATTTTCAAAGGTCCTAAAAATTGTTCCTGCTTCATTACAGCATGAATATATTCAGATTTTGCATTGTGGCCACCCAGATTTATTATCCACTAAGAGGATAAGAGAACTAGTATTTTGGTATTCATTATCAAAAGATGTTGATAGTGTTCTTTCTTCTAGTTCGATATGTAATAGTACCAGAGCACATTTGAAGAATGAACCACTTCGGCTAAATACAATACCTGAACTACCTTGGTCTGTTGTAGCAACTGATATCTTTGAATGGAATACTCAACACTATTTGGTTTTGGTAGACTCTTACTCGAACTGGTTTGAGATTGATCTGCTACCAAACTTATCCTCAACAACTGTTATCACTAAGCTAAAATGTCATTCTGATAATGTTGCTCAATTTACTAGCCAGTTGTTTCAGAAATTTGTGAGAGAATGGGACTTTGTACGTCACTAGTAGTCCTGAATATCCTCGGTCCAATGGTATAGCTGAATGTGCAGTACAGCGTGAAAAGCAATTACTTGAGAAGTCAAACCGTGACAATATCGATGTATTTTTGAATTTACTTAATCTCAGAAACATACCTCGTGATGATATTCTTGGCTCACCTGCTCAAAGACTACTTTCCATACAAACTAGAACTCTGCTACCTATTTCATCAAGTTTGTTAATGCCTAACTCTAAGAACAATAAAAACATCAAGGCTCAATTGTTGAAGAAGCATAATATCCCGAAATCCATTTATGATAGATCAAGCATATTACTTCATTCATTGATGGAAGGAGAGATGGTAAAAATCCAGACAACAAAAGGTTTTGAAAAGTAAACAAAGGATGGCTGCTACCGCAATCCAGTCAGTATATTCCGTAGTAACCACAAATCATTTCTTTCATGAAACTTCCATCTGGTTTATTCGGTGTAAGATGAATCGATAAAATAAATGACCTGTACACACAATCAAATAAAATAAAGCCATATATGCAGTCGAATTAGGCACCTTCCGTCTCACTAAATCAAAAGAGACTTCTTCAAATACATCAACTCTGACACTCCCCTCACTTAAATACTTCATTAATTTATCACATGACATGATGTAGGGGCATATTGTGAAAGACTGAAAGGATTTATATTTTATATTTTTTAAGAAGTGGCAGTCATCCTTTGTTTACTTTGCAGTTTATGTGATTTTTGAAGTTTGTCCTGTAACAAAAGGTTTTTATCAAGTAGGACAGATAACAGGCAGCTGTACTGAGCCAAGATCTTATTGGGTAAGCTACAAGGGTGTAGACTATAGGAAGAATCGCAGACATCTTCTTCCTGTACCAGAATCATTGCCATTGCAATCACAACATTGTATCTGTGATACAGATTCTAAATCAAAGATTGCTTAAGACATTGTTTCCAGACCAGTACGTGTTCAAAAGTCTGATTCTGTTCCAGAGAGTAATTTGAACATTCCACAGGTCAACCATTTTGCAGAGACTGTTCCAGTTGCTAAAACTGATTCTGAATTTTATGTCACACTATATGGACAAGTTCCTAAGCTTAGTGTGAAATACACAGCAACGTGGACTTTATTATATATATGTGTACTTAGTATTGTTTGCAGCAGTGGTACAGCAGTTAGAGTTGTTGCCTTACAGCAAGAGGTTCTCTGGTTCGATTCTCGGCTGGAGTGCCTTCTGTGCAGAGTCTGCATGTCCTCCCCATGGTTGAGTGAACATTAAGGACATGCAGGTAGGTGTGTGCATGTGTGGGTGTTCCTTCTTCAAATTATGGGTGCTGGGCTGGCAACTTGACACCGTAAAAATCCACTGCCAATCATTAGCGGACCGGTGATGCACTGTGGGAACCCCTAACTAGGAAATGCTGAAAGACATATGCACTTAGTATTGTATAATGCATATCTCTAGATTATTTGTGATTTCTGCATGTTAAATATCTCATGGCAAATTGCATGATCTATTTCTCAAATAGGGAGGATGTAGATCAGGTGTAGTGTGTGTGCACTATGTCTTTTAAGAAGCATGCAAGGCTGTGCGTGCACGTATAAATTTCAGACACGTGCAATCCCTAGTACCATTTTGAAGAAGCAGCCAGTGCATAACCATGTATGATCACTGCAGTTAGTTTGTATATAAGTCACTTAGTCATAGTCAAATAAGCTTTAAAGTAATGTGTTTGTATAGAATAAAGCTGCTTAAACAGAACCCGTGAAGACTCGTTTATTCATGTACCAACACGAAAGAGATAGGTACAATCAGAATGTTTTGGTTTACAGAGCAGCAGAGGAGTCTTAGGCTAAGGGAGTGATCTGGGAATTTAGGGTTATGGTTAGAGAGCAGGAGAGAAGTTTTAAGATTATGAAGCAATCAGAGAATTTAGGTTCAGAGCATGACAGCAGATTTAAGGTCAGATATAGGGTTCTAAGTGGGCTATGCAGTTTAGTAGGATCAGGTTGTAGAAAACTTATGAAATTTGGAAGGCTTGTGGTAGCTGGAGGTAGGAAACATGGCACTGTGGGCTGTTTAATGGCTTTTACCTGTATTGCATAGTTTGGCATTCTATGAAATGTTCGTAAGTGTGGGGGGTTTACTTTAATTATACATGCACTCTTGTACTTGGGCTTGGCACTACATGGAGAAGTTGCACAAGCAACCAGTAATCTTATTCACCATGCAGTGTAAACCCATGAGTAATGGTCAACAGTTGTCAAGCTAATAAAACTTCACCAAATATGCACAGTGTTGACCCTGCTATTGTTTATAGACATAATGACCCTAAACCTGCATGCAAGCATTATTAATAGACTTGTAAATCTGAATATAAATCTTTGTTTTTGTGATGGATAGCAAACTGGTTGTCTAACAGAACCATGTGGTTAGAGTAGCAGTGCCACTTGTGAAAGCAAAATAGTTAAAAGTGGTGTGCCACCGGGCTCAGTTTTGGGCCGTCTTCTATTTCTCAGACCTTTAGGCCAGCACTTCCGACCTATGGCTAACTATGTTTGTAAATGACTTTAAATTGGGTGTTGTTCACAACTGCTCCAACATGACTTAGGCAATGTTTATATTTGGGGAAGACAATGGTCTCAAATTAAATGTAAAAAAAATGTAGCATAGTTCATTTTGGTAAACAAAGCAGCTTTACTTATTGTATATGAGATGCATTCCTTCAATCAAAAAGTGCTGTAAGGGAATTGCGTACTCTTGTTGATAATTTCTTATCATTTGACCATCATTTCTCCAAAGTAGTTCAGAAAACCTTTTTATCTGGCTCATCTAACTTCCAAAGACATATCCACTAGACCCAAAGTCTTAATTCTCCTTTATTTATATATTATCAGATGCATTATTAAATATAATGCACCTTTTGGCATATATTATATTATATTATATTATATTATGTCTAAACATATCACATGACTTGAGAGACCTCAGATATTCATAACTTAAAAGATCAGTGACCTCAAAAGTCATAGTTATTAGAAGAGACTGGCAGCCCTTTTTCTGTTTCTTACAGCTTCCTCTGAGAAGATCTTTATCTAGAAATTTGTGCCATGAAAGATTCAATCCTATTTGATCTCTTATTCCTTTACAGAACAAAGAGTTCATCAAATACTCAGATAAAGGAACTAAACATTCATCAGCAAATAAATAAGACATGTTGGTATGACGGATTCATATGTCAGCATATCCCTCACCTCTGGAACAAACTTCCATTGTATGTCAAGCAGAGTAGCATTCTTGTCACTTTCAAGGTAAACCTAGGTAATTGAATGGGGAGCCTATAATTCTCTCCCAGTCTAACTTGTTTTGTTCTCCTTGAGGCTAAAGGGAAATTTTGCATAGGGTTTTCTGGGTAGGCTAGACTATTTTTACTATTTGCAAAGTAATTGTTGCTACTTTTCAATTTTTTGTAAAGCATTTGTTCGGTTTGTTCTATTTTTCCACCTAGTTGTGTTTTAAATAACTGATTTGTTTGCTGTTTAAAACATTATTTAGTGTCTCCTTGCTGTTTTCTGTGTTTAAAACATTTTTAGTGTCTCACTACTGTTTTTTTAAACATTTTTTAATGTTTTCCACTATGCAGTAGCATTGTCCAGGTACAGGTTTGCTGCATCTGCGTCACTTTGTAGTGGCTGTTGTATTCTTAGCACATTTTCTAAGCCATCTTTGACTGGAAAGGGCCCTCCTGCACCCTTGTGAGAGACATGTGCTGATTGGAATGTGTCTGGTGAAGGGTGATTGCTCTAGGGGAGTAAGCACCCTTATTGATTCTTTTAATTATTTTTTTTCCTTTTTTTTTTTTTTTTTTTTTTAGTTGTTAGCTTCTGTTTTTTAAGCCCCACATTTGAGCAGGTTTCTGCTTGTTTGCACATTGTGCAGGGCGGTGCACTGCCATGCCATTGTGCAACATAGCCAGACAGATAATTCTGATAATTTCCCTATAGATATAGCTGTAGTGCATTAGTGTAGTCCTCATCTTTAGTACATCTGTAGTCTAAGCAGTGGTGAGCTGTAACCTATTGAACAACCAAACAAAAAACATTAGAAATACCCATATACAGTGCACATCCTAGATCAGGTTTGAAAGTAGCCCCTTTGTGATAACAGTTCTTCAAACCTAGCATTATGGACAGTTGGGCTACCCTTGTTTCTTCTGCCAGTCTTGTTGACTTGGATCTCCTGAGGCAGTGTAGTAACTGCCTCATGTACACTGACAACCCTCTACTAATAACTCACTCTAGTACAGAGTGCAAGAAATGTATCTGTACCAAGAATCATGAATCCCTGCTCTCTCACACTAAAAACAGTAACACTGAAGATGTCAACTCACCAACCACTACTCATGCACATATTACCACTACTCACACACATAGCATGCACTGAATGTATAAATCAACATATGTGGAGGTTCTCTCAAAAAACTTACTGAAACACCAGAGACCTCCAAAACAAAAGACTGCTTCACCTAACACAGTTTCCACACCATCCAATACACATAGCAACACCAGTGTCCTGCCTAGCATGCCCTTAAGGCATAACAGTCAAAAAACAAATGTTCTTGTCATTGGAGACTCTATATTAAGACACACAGATGTCCCTCTCACCAAGTTAGATAAAGAGAAATTCCTGGTCCCCTGCCTATCCAGTGCCAGGATTTGTCAGATCATGCATGCACTGAGGTGTCTCAGCAACAAGTACAATTATGACTGTGTCATAGCTCATGTTGGAGTGAATGACCTGAGACATACCTCACTGGACTATATGAAGAGAGACATGATTGAACTGTATGTATCCTAGGCAGGTATGTCCTAGCCTTGAGTAGCATATTACCTTATTCTAGAATCATGCCACAGTATAACCAAAAGATGATGTATTTCAATAATTGGCTTAGTTTTTGGTACCATTCAAAGGGGATCCCGTTTCTGTCAGCCTGAGATGACATGGCCAACAAAACTTACTGCTTTGGTAGAGGCAGTTTGCACCTGCCACAGTAGGCTTTTGGCTGCTGCAAAAGCTCTTGCCTTTCCCATAGTCCTTTTTTTAGGCAAGGTCTCAAAAACAAAATTACTGATGTGAAAATTACCAACCATAACAAAGTAAGGGATATGCTGCTAAATGCTAGGAACTTAAACCAAAAACTGCACACCCTGGAATTACTTCTATCACTCTAGGATGTAGATGTCTGTGCAGTCAAAGAGACTTGGTTCAAGGCTTCAGAGAGTACTCCAGCCATGCACAACCCTAATACCTTCTACACCTTCAGACCACAAAACGAACATATGAGGACCAAATGAGGCAGTGTTTCTATCTGTATTAGGTATAAATTCACCTCCCGACTAGTTATACTGGACAACTCCATGGAGTTACTCCAAGTTCAGATTACTGTGGGTAAGACCCCCATTCAAGTCATAGCTAGTTATAGATCCACTTCCATGGATCATGATGTGCACATGGCCTACATGACCAAACTGGAGTCAATCCAAATTTTGCCAAACACTTTGGTCATGGGGGATTTCAATTATCCCACCACCGACTGGGAAACCTAGTCTAGCCCTAACTCACTAGGTCAAGAGTTTCTTAACTTTGTTAACTCAAATGCCCGGGAACAATTTTTTCAAACACAAACAAGGGGAAAAAATGTACTAGATCTTGTCCTCACTAACATGACAAACAGATGGACCACCACAACTGTCCGACCACCATTAGTCAAATCTGGTCACAAATCAGTCACCTTTGAGTTGGCACTAACACCAGAACTCACAAAGGATGAAGTCAGACTAAAACACCACCAAAGCTAACTATGCTCTCCTAGAGGAAGATATAAATGCCTTCCAAACCCTACTGCCAGCAGGAAGTGGTAACTACACCAAAGCTTACACTAAAGCCCTGTACAGTCACTTGTATAAGTGTATAGACTCAGCTGTTTCAGAGAGATTTAAAGACAGAGCCACAAGTAAAAACAAGCAGCCCTGGTGGACATCCAGCATCAACAAACTTTACAACAAATGCAAAAAGTTGCTGTCTCAGAAAACTAAGGCAAGGTCCCAACAATGGAAAAGCACCCTTCTTAGCCTCAACAAGCAAATACAAAAAAGATTTCAAATCCTCTAAGGGTAACTTTGAGAAAAATTTAGCAATCTCAGGCAAGGATAAACATAAGGCCTTTTACAGCCACATATGTAGCCTAAAAGGTAGGACCCAAGCTTGTGCCAAATTGTTGAACAACGGTATCACACACACTGATTCCGCAGTGATTGCAAACCTGCTAGCAGATAGATTTGGCAAAAATTTCACTCCCGTATCCCCTTCAAACTTATCACAAAACTTTCCCCAACTCCACCCCCCCACAACCACTTTATATATCCAAAGAGGTCATTAAAGCTTTGGCTAAGGCAAAAAACACAGCCTCTATTGGACCAGATGGCATCCCAGGCTGTCTTTTAAACAAACTAAAACATGAACTAGCATCACAATTAAGTACCGTATTCAATCACAGCCTAACTGCAGGCTTTGCTCCTGCAGAATGGAGAACAACATCAGTTATACTCCTCCACAAAGGTGGCTTAGCAACAGACCCAGAGAATTATAGACCCATAAGTCTGGCCAGCCTCATCTGTAATGCCATGGAACAGATCAGCATGGAACTCATAAATAAAGACATAGGCAACCTCCAAACCCTGGATCCAACCCAATTTGACTACCTGCCTGTTAAACCTGGTGGATTTCTTCAAAAATGTGACCAGGGCCATTGACAAGAGCAAATCTGTGCAGACAGCCTTGACTTGGCAAAGGCCTTTGACACAATCCCACACTCAGGCATTAGTGATAAACTTAGCAGACTGAATGTAAATCCTTGTTGTAAGATAGGTTGCCAGCTGACTCAAAAACCTAATAAAGTGGGTGACTCCACATCAACTAGCAGATGTGTCACAAGGGTCAGTGCTGGGCCTCCTACTGTTTGGTATATACTTCTCAGAAGTTCAGGCCAAAACGTAGGGGCTATGGCTGACGAAGTTTGTGGATGACTGCAAACTGGGTGCAATTATCGAATCTTCAAATGATGTCAATATACTTCAGAAGGGTCTTACACAGACCAATAACTGGTGTCTTAGTCATGGTCTCAAACTGAATGCAAACAAATGCATCATCATGCCCTTCATTAAAAACAATGTCCCTTCAAACTATCAAATTAACAACACTACCCTATGAACCTACAAAGTGGTAAGAGACCATGGATCACAAGTAGACTGCTACCTTAACTTTGACCACCATGTATCTGCTGTAGTAAGGAAGGCTTTCTACATAACACACTTGATTAGCAAAGGCATTGCCTCTAGAGCAAAGGAGGTTATAACACGTCTGTAGTTGTCAGTAATCAGGCTCATAATCAAGTATAACACACCTTTTGGCATGTACTGTACCAAGTACCTGCAGCAATTGGAGAGACCTCATAGGTTTCTAACTAAGAAGATCAAGGGACTCAGCACATGCCTTTCACAGACCAACTAAAGTCCATGTCACTGTACTCAGTATCATGTAAACTTCTTATGGGAGACATACCTGGCTTACTGAGCAATTTCCAACCCAAACCTAATGAATTTGCTGCACATCCGTAAATCATACAGGACTAGAGCTACCCATTCCAGGGACCTAAATATGGCCTGCAACTTAAATAGAACATGCTGGATAGACAGATTTGTCTCCCAGCAACTGCCATGTCTTTGGAATAGGCTGCCAATTCATGTGAAGCAGAGCACCTCTATGACACTGTTAAAAAGGAACCTGGATGAGTGGATGGGGCACCATAAATTCTTACCAGCGATAGCACCCACAATGCTCCTGGACATGGGGAGTCATTGCTAAATAAAATCCTGGTTATTAACTAGAGTATCTAGGGTATTACATTGGGATGAAACAGCTAGGCTTGAAATGACCTCCAGGTCGATAGCCTAGTAACCTCCAATGATACTATGAATGGTCTGCATATCAGCTGCCTAGTACTAACCTATGAACCTATGAATCTATGAACCTTGACAAGACCTTTAATGAACTTGTTCAAAATGTAAGCAGTGGCAGCATAAATTTATATTACTCTGCAAGAGTACCTGTGAGTGTTTAAGATTTTGACAATTGTGAAATTGCCCACAGGTGGCAAAAAACCCCACAAATGATACGAATGGAACAGAAATGAAAAGGCGGGTCTTGAATATATGCATACATACATACAAATATTTCAAACACAGGCATTAATGTCCTTCTAGACTACCACTATATCAAAACACTTATTCCAATAATAAGTGTACAGGCTGTTCTTAAAACATCTAAAGTAGTACTTGATTTAATGTAATTTGGTAGTCTGTTCCATGCATCAGCTGCTCTCTTGGAGAACCAATTAGTACACTCCTCATTCGTATCACATCTACATAAGTTGTCTGGTGATTCTCTAGTACTTTTTGATAACCACAAACATTCATTGAGATAGTTGTCTCTAAATGCCCTATATATAGATATCTATGAGACAAGTTCAGATATTTTAGTCTTTCATAATAACTTAAATTTTTCACATCCATGGATACCCTTGATATATTTTTGCTGTACTCTTTCCAGTTCATTCATACTTGTTTTCTTATAAGGTATCCATACTGTTATTTCATACTCAACTTTCTGTCTAATGTAACTAACAATCGATGACTTCATCATTTCTGATTTCCTAGACATTATAAATCTTTGTATACAACTTATAGTTCTATAGCTATCACCAATTTGTTGATATGGTTAGAAAAACTCACAGCTGGATCTATCCATATATCCAGGTCCTTAAATGAATCTACAGTTTCAATCACTGTGTGCTGTATTAAATATTCACCTTTCAGATTATGTCTCCCAAATCTCCTATGCTTAGTTTTGGTTTATTTATCAGCATTATATTCTCCTGTGCCCAAATGGTCAGTTTAGTCAAGTTCTTTTGCAGATATGCCTTATCTGTAACACATGCAACCAGTTCACCCAATATGAGGTCATCTGTATATAGACTATAGACCACTTCAGATGAAAAAGTTAGGTCTGAAAGATTCAGTCTAAACAAGTAAGGGCCTAGGACAGATCCCTGTTGGACACCCTGACTCTAACCAAGATTTTCACCTGTCCAGTTGGTGTATGAAACTTGCCATGTCCTATTTGTAAGCCATGCAGCTATCCATTTTATCAAGAGTACACTGATATCTAGTTGTTTTAATTTATTGATTAGTGTTTTGTGTATGACAAATATATGACATTTGTACTGACATACAGAATCACCTTTTTTATTTTCATAAGTCTGAGTTTCAAGAGTCTTTTATTGCAAAATCTGCCATCTTCTTTATTTGCACGCTCGTTAGTTTCTACATATTCTCACTTCTGTGAGCAGTAATAAGAGCATGTTATTAGAAAGAAAAACTAGTTTCTCATAGATAGAAAAGGCTATGAATGGGAACAGTTCAAGGGGAACAGTTCTGTTATGGCTAATGACTCTAAAGATAGTACAGCTGAAGCAGCTGCAAATGAGTTTCAGTTGAACAAGCACAAAACAGACTTAATCAGGCTAATATTACTCCTGACTTTTTTTTTTGTCTATGACTGGTCATCCTTAGGTCTCTCTTCTAATCTTCTGTGAATCATTTCTTTATCTAGGGTAGGATTCATTTTATTAATTCCCAGATTGCATTAAGAGCCCTAATTAACATTTGTTCAATGATCTGGTTGACAGCCTATAGGCCCATCCATGCCTTAGAAAGGAAGGCTTTGGAATCAATTGTAGGCTTTAGATTATGTGAGGTGGTCATTCTCCATCCTAACCTTGCCCCATTGTGTCTTGTGATGCTGTTATTGTTGCTCCTTATGGAAACACACATGTGCATCTCTGCATGTCTAAATCACTCCAACTTATGCTGCTGTGTCACATGACCAAGAAATGTATGCTACCAGGTACACCCAAAGAAACCTTGACCTGTTAACACTTGTAGACATATAAATCAGGAATGTATTACATGACGCTCGCATAGGCTCTCAGGCAATTTGTCTTTTACACAAGCTGTTGGGGTCATTGAGAGTGTTACAGCATTCTTTCACTTGACCTTCCTTGTTACAAGGCTTATTGAGTTATTCTGCACAAAGTGTTTCTCTTGACACCAAACAGATAAAATGCACTTCCTCAAAATGAACTATTGGAAGGATATTTAGTTGAAAACTGCATTCTTCATGCTTGACTAACAGTCCTTGTTGCATTCTTTGAAATGTTTGGTGTCATTTTACACAAAAACAATTTTAGAGAATTCATTCTTCTCGCATGTCAAGTTTTCTGTCTTCTTGTAAGAACACATTTTAGGAGACAGGTGCACATTACGTATTCATAAAAATGAACTATGTATTTACAAGTTCTGTATCACTATACACTCCTTTATAGGTACCTGGCAGCAGGATGAACCAACTCCCCCCTCTGGGGATAGTGGACTGCGTAATGCCACTGTCTCCCAACACCCCCCACCTCCCCGCTATCGTAGCTTCCTATGCTACTGCTTGTGCAGGGTTCCCTCATTTTGTTTAATTAGTTTAATCTGTTGCAACAGACTCAAAGCATATCACAGTGGTTGACCAGTTAGAGAGTTCTACTAGAGATGATAAAAAGCTCCCATAAGAGCTTTAAAGTGCAGGAGCTTGAAAAATGGGACGAGCAATGCAGTATTAAAGTTTCTTTGTTCAAGAAATTAGGTGTTCTCACAGGTACTGCAGTCTGGCAAGTACAGTGAATCTGGCTTTGGTGCAATTAATTGTTTTTATTATTTCATGTCACTCTCATTCACACATGAAATTCTGTTGACTATTAATACCTACACACAACACCCACACAGCTGTACACTTGAACAATTAATCACAACTCCAAAATCTACCTGCAAACCTGGCTACCACTCATGCATCCAATATGCACCTACATGTGCACATATCTTACCTGCAGAAATACCTACAATACACATACTCACTGACATGTTCCTAGCCACATTCACATCTCTGTGTTAGACCCAAATATACTAAAAATGTGTTATATTTTATTATATAAGAAAGAAGCCAAACTTAGTGCAGTACTCATCAGCACCTTTGCCGAATGTTGACAAAGATGCGGACTTGATCAGTATGTATACTCAGTGAGAGTGTACTTTCAACTGAAAGGCGACCAGTGTTAAGGTTGTTAGTGATATTCTGGACAACACCCTCGAAGGATACCAGAAGGTATAAGGTTGACAAGGGTGGTAGGATTGTTGTAGTGGATATATATGTTTTTATTATGCTGACACACTGACAGGGTTCAACTTTAAGTTTTTGGTAAGGTGCTACCCAAAGCCCTTATGCTATACTCAGTTTCAAGAGAAGACCTTTAGGATTCCTCAAACTGTCTTACTAAATGAAGAATTACAGGACCATATACCTGATTCCAAAGTATGAATCATGGAGACTACATCATGCCTACTGCATGTTGGCAGTAAACCTGAGTGGAAATTGGTTGTGTAATAGTGTAACCCATTTAAGTGCTTGAGTCTTCCCGGAGAAGGTGATGTTCAAACCCATATGACTGTACTGGTAATGTAAGCATAACAAGGTGAAGAAGCCAGAAACTTGCAGTACTAATACCAGTGTTTAGGAGAGCTGTACTGCATGCTCCAAGGTACCGGGGCCATACAGCTGAGGACCATATGCATGTGGTAGAACCGTGCTTTGCCTATCATCTCTTCTGTCTGCACTTTATTAGTACAGTTCTATGACAATGTGCACCCTCCGACAAAAAAAAGATGATAATAAATACAGGACAGACATTTTATATGTCATTAATGTATTACCATATCAGATATACAGATGGCACAGTGGTGACAGCTGACATTGGATGGCTTTGCCACCTATGCTGTGGGTTTGATGGAGTTCAGGATTTGCCCAAACTAAGTAAAGGAGATTCATTATACTCTTTCAGAATGTCATTACTTCATCTTGGCCTGTCATCTTTCCCATTGCGATGCAGCACTGTATTAGCATTCAGTAGTATTAGCAATACTCTTCCCAATATAACATCACACCAACTTTGGATCTCATTTTCCTTATTAAGTTAGCGTTATGTGTGTTGGAGGCCCTACACAGCCTGAGACAACATAGAAACTCTAGAGAGTCTACTACAATGGCTCTCTAACAACCACCCTCAGTAATCTATAATTCTTGGGGATTTTAATATAGACTGGTCCACCTGCTCCTCTCATAACCCTTCCACTCACATCAACCTGTATGGATTCACTCAACTGATTACATCTCCCACCAGAATAGACAAATCCTCAAAAAGGGAAAGTATCCTTGACTGGAAACTCATCAATAATCACAGCTCTACATACTCATCTGGAGTACTACCTGATCAATTAAGTGATCATCTGCCCACCTTTATTAGAAAAGCCAAATCTGAATATGCCCATCACCCCATCTATAAAACAATTAGAACTACCAAATACTTCAACCCTAAGCTTTTTCAGGATGAACTAAAGCTGTGCAGTTGGTCCATAATACATCACCTACTCCTTGATAATGCTGTCTCTTACTTTAATTCCACATTTTTCACAATCTTAGACTCTTACTCACCATGTAGGAGTACTAGAGTTAAACCAAATCCAGCCCCATGGTTTAGTAAAATTACCATAACTAAAATTAAAACAAGGAATAAAGCCTGGTCACAATGGAGAACCACCAAATCACATACCGATCACCTACTGTACCGCCAGCTCAGAAACAACACAAAAAAATCCATCTTGAAAGACAAAAAGGAGTATTTCTATCACTTTAAGCAAAACAATCGAAATAACACACAAACATTTGGGTCAGGTATTAATAAACTACTCCATCCAGGCAGAACCACAACCCCTACCTCATCAGCATGCCAAGGATCGCAACCAAAATATATAGCCAACAACTTTAACACCTTCTTTACAAAAACACTCCAGGCCCTAACCAACCAGCACAACTCCACTTTAACAAATAACCACCCTCTAGCACCCAATGGCAAACTATCCTTTAACGTCAACGCTATATCAGCCAACTACATCAGGAAACTTCTTACCAAACTAAAACCCACCACACTAGGCGCAGATCTCCTCCCTACCAAATATCTGCAAATAGCCTCCGATGAACTAGCCCTACCCATATCCATCTTAATCAATAGATCCATCAAAGAATGTACCATACCCTCCATTTGGAAGGTATCACGTGATACCATTACATAAAGGAGGGAGTTCTACCGAAATCTCCAACTAAAGGCCAATCGCTATACTGTCCCCACTAGCAAAAATCTTAGAAAAGTGCATTCACAGTCAGCTAATACACTTTCTTACCCACAACAAACTACTAACTGACTCACAGCATGGATTTAGGCCCAATCATAGCACAACAACTGCACTCCTCTCATTCACCAATGCTATTAATAATAACAGGAATAATGGCCAACTGTCATTAGCCCTTTTTCTTGACCTCTCCAAGGCATTTGACATGGTTAACCACAGCCAACTTATCCACACACTGGAAATTCTGTCCCTTAATCAGCTGGCCATTCAGTGGTTCCAAAACTACTTATTGTGGAGAAGTCAGGCTGTACTTTAGCAAAACAACCTGTCCTCCCTACCTCAGTCACTCTCGAGGTTCCACAGGGCTCAATCCTGGGACCACTACTTTTTTCTATCTTTATAAATGACCTCCCCACAGCAATCCCTAATGCCACTTTGATTTGTAGAGCCAACACCCCACTCGAACTCCAATCCATAACCTGAACAACATTTAATACCATTGAAAACTGGCATTCCAACCTCCAACTGATCTTGAATCCCAAAAAAAAAACAAATTATTACTATTCACCCCAACCCGGTGGTCCCCTCCCATAATCTTTACTGTAACGTCTAACAATGGAACTATCATCACTCGATACCCGCACAAATCTGCTAGGGGTGCAGATAGATAACCATCTTAATTTTGACCTCCATGTAAGCCAAACCATAAAAAATACAAACAAAACTATTGGTTCACTGTATAGGAACAGGGCATTCTTAACCCAGGAAACTAGACCCACTATTGCCCACTCTCACCTCCTATCAACACTTATGTATGCATCCCCTATACTTACCAATTTAGCCAAGGCTGAACTAAACAAACTATCACTTTGTTACAACCACATAGCCCATTTTGCCAGCAACTCTAAATTTCATACACATCACTGTCAAAACCTCAAACTACTCAACTGGCTGAAATTCCCTAATCTCATTCTATACAACCAACTTAATACTGCTCATAAAGTGCTTCACTACCCTGATAAGGTACCTACATTCAAATCTTTAATAACTCCCCACACTAATGCACAGCTGCTCAGATCCACTGATAAACTACTACTCAAGCTACAAAATTCCACAAATCAGCAGGTGACTCCCTCTTCTCCAACTACATTACCCAAACCTGGAACCACTTGCCACCAGATCTAACTCAGGAGTCCTCATTGGTTAAATTCAAGAAAAAACTCAAACTTTATTTCACATCCCACTGGATATGTGCCTGTGCTAACCCTGGGTGATCTTGGACTCCCTCTTTCCCATACCCCTCTTTAGCTCCTGACTTTAAAAAAAAGCAACACCTTAAGGCATGTCTTTTTGCATAATACTAAGAGTAGTGGAAGCTAGGTTAAGAAGGGAGGTGATGATTAGTGATCAGCAGTATGGTTTCATGCCAGGAAAGAGCACTACAGATGCGATGTTTGCTTTGAGAGTGTTGATGGAGAAGTACAGAGAATGTCAGAAGGAGTTGCATTGTGTCTTAGTGGATTTAGAGAAATAATATGACAGGGTGCCTAGAGAGGAGTTGTGGTATTGTATGAGGAAGTCAGGAGTGTCAGGGAAGTATGTAAGAGTGGTACAGGATATGTACGAGGGTAGTGTGACAGCGGTGAGGTCTGCGGTGGGAGTGATGGATGCGTTTAAGGTGGAGGTGGGATTACATCAAGTTTCATCTCTGAGCCCTTTCTTATTTGTCATGGTGATGGACAGGTTCACAGACGAGATCAGACAGGAGTCCCCGTGGACTATGATGTTTGCAGACGACATTGTGATCTGTAGTGAGAGTAGGGAACAGGTGGAGGAGACCCTGGAGAGGTGGAGATATGCTCTAGAGAGAAGAGGAATGAAGGTCAGCAGGACTAAGACAGAATATATGTGTGTGAATGAGAGGGAGGATAGAGGAATGGTGAGGATGCAGGGAGTAGAGGTGGCAAAGGTGTATGAGTTTAAATACTTGGGATCAACAGTTCAGAGTAATGGTGAGTGTGGAAGAGAGGTGAAGAAGAGAGTACAGGCAGCATGGAGTGGGTGGAGAAGAGTGTGAGGAGTGATTTGTGACAGAAGAGTACCAGTAAGAGTGAAAGGGAAGGTCTACAAGAGGGTAGTGAGACCAGCTATGTTATATGGGTTGGAGACAGTGGCACTGACAAAAAGGCAGGAGTCAGAGCATGACGTGGCAGAGTTGAAGATGTTAAGATTTGCACTGGGTGTGATAAGGATGGACAGGATTAGGAATAAGTATATTAGAGGGTCAGCCCAAGTTGGAAGGTTTGGAGACAAAGCCAGAGAGGCAAGATTATGTTGGTTTTGACATGTACTGAGGAGGGATGCAGAGTATATTGTGAAGAAGATGCTAAGGATGAAGCTGCCAAGTAACAGGAAAAGAGGAAGGCCTAAGATAAGGTTTATGGATGTGGTGAGAGAGGACATGCGGGTGGTTGGTGTGACAGAGTAAGATGCAGAGGCAGGAAGAAATGGAAACAGTTGATCTGCTGTGGTGACCCCTGATGGGAGCAGCTGAAAGAAGAACTATATTCTCCTCCCCAGGAATCTTTGTCCACTTACTCCAGTCGTATTATAAATAAACAGTGTCACTTGAAAAACACGTCCTCTACAAATTCTGTTATGACTAAAGATATGAACTAACTCTGTTGTATTTGACAAGTAATATATGTTACAAGCAGTGTATCTTTGTTTGTATGACTAACTATATCTTTTGATTGCATAACT
Organism: Protopterus annectens; assembly: GCF_019279795.1. Taxonomy (NCBI): domain Eukaryota; kingdom Metazoa; phylum Chordata; order Ceratodontiformes; family Protopteridae; genus Protopterus; species Protopterus annectens. Next base: position 685,910,619 of record NC_056730.1, on the reverse strand, counting down.
AATTGTATGCTGGAGCTTTTCTCCCTGGGCCTCCGCTGAAAATGGACATTAATCCAGTCAGACTTTCCTGGTCAACAAATGCAAATAAATACATATTTTTTTAAATCCCATTAAGATGTTCAGGTTGTTGAAGGATTCATCCACTGATAAATACATTCACAATTTTCATGTAGGTGAAATGCATGCTACAAATAATATTATTGTTACTGAAATGATACTGCCAGGCTTTATATAACTAATAATTTGGTGGAATATTTATGTGTCCCCCATCCAGAGCTTGCTGTGATCTTTGAGCAAATAAAAATACATAAAGATTAATTATCTCTGTCATTCAAGCTAATGTTGGCAGTTAAAAGACTTGTGACTGAACCATTTCAAATTTATGGTGAAGCTAGAGTAAAAATATATTCATACTTTACCCTCTTATATTAGAAATTCTAGTGATTTTATTTGTGTAAAAAGTATACTGACAACTTATTTTTTAAGTGTTGATGCAGAAGCATCCCATACAGCACAAGGAACTGAAGCTCTTAAGAATGTGTTAAACTGTAGCAATGACAAGTCAAATATGGATGTAAATAATATTTGTTCACATTATTTTGCTAAATATCATGCTTGGTTTTAAAGGATCAGATCTTTCATCAACTTGATAAGCAATTCAGAAATGTGAGCTCCATTGACTTCTAAGTACTCTAACTATATTATGTGCTGCTGAGAAACAGTGTTTATACCTGATTCAGTTTATTTTATATGTATGGAATGTTATCATTTTGTATTGGATGGAATGTTGAGATTACTACCCATAATGGAAAAAAAAACAAGCTTGTTAAGCACCCTTCTGATGTCAAAAATGTGCTTAACAAACTGTCACAATGCAGCATAAGCCCTGTTAAGTTTGTGTCTTGCACTAAGGATTGACAGTACATTGTGCCAGCTGGCTAACTAAAGTGGAAGAAAGTAAAATAGCTTTAAAAACTGTAAGATTCTTAATTCTGTCACACTTATAAATAAAAAAAAATGAGATAGAAAAAAGTGTCAGCTTTTAAAATTATTCATTTCTGCCTAATATCTGACAGTGGTTATGTTTTTCACTGGCTTTCAATGTGTTTTGCAAGTCTACATTTTTTTATTTTTTTCTGTAACTGAGAGTTCATGGAGTTGATAAAGCTCCATGCACTACAAATAATTATTAGTAGGTATCACTGATCATAACCCTTTTTATTATATGTTCTCAACACAGATACCAGTATTCATCTCTCAGACTTCACTCTTGAGGCAATTTTTATGGCATCCATGTCTCAAACAAATTAGTTGGTTATGAACACCAGCTGAATGGCTTTTTGTTTTTGACTTATGTGGCTTTGTTTCTTTAATGAAGTTTTGAAGCAGAAAGGCTAAGGAAAATATTTTAGCCATATAGCAAGTATCCAATAAGAGTCAATAAAAAAAGTCTAAGCAATGTTAGCAAATATTTAAAATTGTTAATTGTAAGTAACATGCCTCGGTATAAGAAAAAGTTGGCTAATAACAATGATAAGAAAAAATATACTAATAGGAACCTAAAGAATCAAAATATGATAATCACTGTAAAATAATTTCACTATTAGTGATCTCAAACAAAAAGAAATTGCAAATAAATGTAATATATATATATATATATATATATATATATATATATATATATATATATATATATATATATATATTATATATATATATATATATATATATATATATATATATATATATATTCCACGTCTATGTTTATCTCACATTTTTGTGATACAGCTGTAAGGTCTTTACATAAAATTGGTGACTATCTTCGTACCCATTTGTTAATATTCTTAGCACCCAAAAGACATTGGATATGATAAAAATCTATGGAGCTGGATATCATTCTCACCATTGTTTTACATAACGTAAAATATAATGTGCCTATTACAAAACCTAGGTTTAACATGCAACCTTATACTAGTCTGTTATCAGATTCTTATAATGTTTCACATGTTACCCCAATTTATAAAAAAGAGAAAAGAGATAAGGTGCAATACCCAGGACCTATTAGTTTGATTTCAATTTTTAACAAATATTTTGAACTTTGTACTATCAATATTATTGACCATTCTAACAATCTTGGGTTTTTAGATTTATTCCAGCAACGATTTTAAAAAGATAAGTCAGCTCCTACTAATCTACTGTAAATGTTTATGAACTTGACTCTTAAGCAATGGAAGAAGGATTGACTGTAGGAAAAGTGTATCTTGATATGGCTAAGGCCTTCAACTTACTGCTTCATGTGGTAAAACATAATGCCATAGCTAAAGCGGACATTAACCTATTCATCATTAGAAGGATAATAATTTATTTGTATGGGTGAATGCAACTGGCCACCTTTCCAAGTATTAAATCAGAGTCTTAACTGATTACAGGAGGTACTCCTCAAGGTTCATTCTTGTGGCTCATACTGTTTAACATAACCTGGGCTATTAATCCCCACAGTAAGCAGTGTTAGATCAGCAAAAACATTGATGATTTAAAAGTAGGGTTTATCATTTCAAATAAAACTGATGCAACTCCTATTAACAATTATCTGCTTGATTTAACAACTTAGGCAGGACCAGTGGGCCCATACCTCTCAACTGTACAGATTTTCACAGAATTTCCTGCCTCATATTTTTGGTGTGTTCCTCCTAAAAACTGCACTTTTCTGGCAAATAGTAAGGATTGACGTCATTAAATAATGTCAAGCAGTTGAGTTTAAGACTCCACATCCTTCAGAAAAGTCATGCTAATGCACAATGTATTATTCTATCAACTTTCTAAGTTTGTAAGAGCAATATTTAAAATCTGTCTCTATTTGTCCCCCCATCATTTTAGGCTTTGTCCAGATTTTTTGCTCTAAGCGGTTGAGCGGTATGAGTGGGCCTAAGCTTTAGTATAGATAAATGTTCACGTATGTATTTTGGTAAAGTAAAATCTAACCATAATATTTATTTGAAGTCATCATGTTTAACAGTAATTGATTTTTGCAAAGACCTTGGCATAGTTATTAGTAATAATTTTGCTTTTGGTAAACATGCTGAAGCAATAGATATTTATACCATGAAGAAACTGTTTATGATGTTACAGAATTTGACAAACAATAATAGTGATTGTTTAGTTTCATTATATAAAATATATATAAGACCCTTTCTTAAATATAATAGTTGTTGCATTTATACCAAAGAAGAGTTAATAAAATTAGAAAGACTACAAAGAAAATTTACAAAAAAAGGTATTAACATTAACTTAATTTATTCTGAGCAATGTAAATTATTAAAACATTATACTACACATCAATATTTTAATAGAGGTAAAATGAAAGTAACACATAGGATATTTCATGACCCCTTTTTGTAAGGCATTGAAATGTCGCAACTTATCAAGGAAAAAATCACTCAAAATAATGGATTAAAGCTGCATATGAAACCATTAAGAAGTAAGTATGTGCATTCTTTTATTTCAATAAGGATACCTCTGCTGTGGAATAAACTTCCTGTAAGGTTCTGAAAGTCAAAAAGTATTATTTTATCATTGGTCTATGCATAGGAGTATTTGACACAGACTTGGTGGAATCAGTGATCCTAGTTGGCTACTAGGCCCAAACACCTTATTTAAGACATTTATTTCTATTACTGAGTTTGTGTGGCTGATTTTTGTTGCTATTGCTTATAGCTTACATTTATTTTATGCAATTAACTTTTTTTCATAGCTGCAATGGCACCACTCAATTCTGAATATATTTATTCTTCCCTTTGTTGCAACTAGTGAATCATTTTAACAGTGAGAATTACACCAGTGAGTAATTTCAACAGTTATGTTAATAGTGATAATGTAAGGATCTTAGAGCCACAAATGAGTTTGACAAAATCTTTAAAAAGTTGGTATTTAAAATGAGAAAATAAAAGTGTCTGCAGTCATAACATATTTCTTTTGAATCTTACAATCATTTGAAAAAGGTGCCTTAAGGTTTGAGGACACTGAAATTATCCACTGGAGTAACAATAAGCCAGAACATTTGAAAAACTGAAATAACTGAATAAAAAGGGTTTTGAAGCTTTTATCTTAATATACAGAAGCAGATGTTAAGGGTAAGGCTTCAAATACGGACAATTTATAATCTGTTTGTCGGCATACATCAGATTAATCAGATCAGTGCTTGTGATCAGCTATAAAAAACCTTAATATATTTAAAAAAATGATCTGTTATCATAATGACGTTCCTAATGCTTCTTCTATTACAGCTTATTAGAATGAATTACTGGTACCCAGCAGAACTGTGCATGCAATTACATTTACAATAATTCATTCAGCAGAAATAAAAGCAAAAACATGTCAACCTGAAAGTGCTTAAAGGTCCTGATCTGTTGCTGGCCAATCAATGGTCAACAGGAATGATGATGATGAGATAACCTGGGAGGACACTGTTCACATGGATATGTGGGAGATGCGGAGAAGAAGCATGTTAAATTATGACAGGCTCAAAATATTTGAGGAATTACACTGCTCCTCAGCAGAATTTAACCCTTTAACCATAATAAGACTAGCATTGGTGGGCTTTTTTTACTTTATAATATGTCACATTATAAACTTAACTTATATGAACTGTCAATGCCTCATAAAAGTTCAACATTGTATTTTCAGGTCTTTACAATGTTGCAAGAGATCTTAATTTAAAGCTTATATAAACAAATTATAGTAACACTAAATTTTCTATTAAAAGATTACATTTGCCAACAATAACAGCACTGAGTTCTTAACTTAAATAAAAAAGGTTTTTATAATTCCGACACATTATACAATAGCAGCTTTAGATAAAAGCTTTAGAAATTGAGTTTACACATTTGGATAAAAGGTGACATTTAAGTAAATTTTGAAGCATATCCAAAAGGTAAATGAGCAGTTTTGTAAAATTTGAGAAATAATGCTATTACAATTTCTAAAAGAGATGATGGCAGCATGACTGTTTTAATAGTACATTTTATGATGACAACTTTTATTATGACAACATGTATATGTTGCGGGAAGATTTGATCAATATATTGTAAATGAAATAGATACTAAAATGTTGTTACTATTAGATTCATGGTTACATACAAGATGATCAGTCTACAGATCATTTGAAACCCAGCCAAAAAACCCTATCCAAAATTTCCCTCTAGCCTCAAGTATGCAAGACAATATAGACCAGAAGAGGATTAATGGCTGCCATCCAATTATCTAGGTTTACCTAGAAGGTGGCAAAGTTGCTACTCTGTTTGATATGTAGTGGAAGTTTGTTCCAGAGGTAAGGAATACATTGGAATATGAATCTATCACATCAGTTTGTCTTATTTATCTGTGATGAAGGTTCAATTCTTTTAACTGAGAATTTGATGTACCATTAGTTCTGCAAACGAATGGGAGATCTAATAGGGTTGGAACTTTCATGGCACAAAATGCTAGACTTAGATCTTCATGAAGGAGTATGTAAGAGACTGAGTACAGTGAAAGGACTGCCAGTATCTCCTGATAACTAAGATTTGTGAAGCCACCGATCATTTTTGTTATGAATCTCTGAGGTCTCTCAAGTTATGTGATATGCTTAGATAATTACATGGCCAAAGGTGCATTATATTCAGTAATTTGTCTGATAAATATCAGTAAAGGGGAAGTAAAACTTCTCTGGATCTAGTAGAGATATCTGTGGAAATTATATGAGCCAGATAATAGGCTTTCCAAACTATTGTGGACACATGATGGTCACATGATAAGGATATCTAAAAGACTACCAACACCCCTCACAACTGTGTCTTATTGGAGGGTTGAATTTCCTATATGGTTAATGAACCTGTTATTTTTTTTTTTTATCAAAATGAACTTTGCTAAATTTTTACTTTTAATTTGAGACCATTGTCCTTGCAATTGTTAACATGGTCTAAGTCATGGAGTCAGTTGAAGATGGCATTGATAAGATGCTAATGGCTGTGTATATAAGTAATAGTCTACATAATGCTGCTATGCCCACATCAAAAGCATAATTGAATCTATTGACAAACAAAACAAATACAATCTGCTTCTTTCATATCACTAATGGTAGGCAAAGGTAATATAAAAGATTAGGTTAAACTATGTTCAGGTTTTACCTGTTTATAGTCAGATGTTTAGCGGTTTTATTTTAAAATATAGATAACTGGTCAAATAAAGATAATAACTTTATAAATTAGCTGTTTATATAAAATGTAAAATGTAAAATGTTTATATAAAAAAAGCACTTTATATGTTTATCCTTCATGATATGTGGTTGGATGCATTCTGACAAATTTTAGGCTATGATAACATCAAGTAAAATCTGAAGATGAATACTGTTTATTTTCTTCTGGAAGTTATGTTATTAAGTTGATATGCAGCTCAGACAACATTGTGCAAAATGAAGGCTAGATGAAATTAATTTCTATTTTGTAGCACAGTGCACCCCTACTATATAAACCACAGGTCAGAGAGCATTGAGACCCACCACTGATGGTTTCATTTATACTATAAAAGTATTAGAATTACAAGTGATACTGTATAATGAAGTTATAGTAGACACTTTATGGTAGATATCAAGAAGCATATGCTTCATATTTTGCAAGAGACATTGATCACCATAAGCTTGGTACTAATGCTAAACTATAGAATTCCTTATGGTTTTGTGTTTTACTTGTAATTGATAGTCCAGCTATCAGCCAGTTAGTTAGTATCAATGGTAATAACTTTATAAGTGCCAGTGTGCCATATCCATATTAAGAGAAGTACCACAATTTGTACGTAAAAGAGCTCAGATATTAAACATAATTGTATAAATGGGGCAAGATGATTTTTCAACAGGAAGGCGACTTTCCCTTGTAGCTTTTGTTTAGCTTGCAGATTTATGTCTAGAATGTTTATAGACAAACATCCAACTACAAGAAAAATGTATACTTCTGTGGCTCGTATAAACTGCAGCTCTATATTTGCAGTATATGTTGTTACTTGTAAGAAATGAAACAGGACTTAAATAGGCAAAATGCAAATACAGTAATGTGCTTTTCATTAGTATGTAAGTAAATGTGTAACTTGGAGAATGCATTATATAGGGATTATATCATGTATAATGGATTTGATGGTCTTATGTTTCAAGAATTAGACACTGTTTCTGTTTCATTTAGATCATAAAACAAAAGTGAAAGACAGTCAGTAGACTAAGCTGCATAAAGCCAATAGAAATAATATTGGTCTGACCATGCAAGGCTAATTACCTATAAAGTTAATGAAAACTTTCATCTAAATGAAAAAACGTAATCAGAATGACAAAACATTCAAAAATTAAACATTTAAATAATACATACTAAGGCATAGATCAAAAACCACCAATAAAGTTATTTTACTTTAGTGTGTTCCTCTTTCTATAAATCTGTTATGAGCTACTAATTCCAGTTGAAAAAATAGTTATTTTATAAGCAAATTATTTTGCCAATCCCCCCACACAGTTTTGAACCTTCATTATTACAAGAAAGAGAAACTTTTTTATCGTTTGAAAAACACAAGGCTATATTTTCCAGATTATTGTTTATATTATATTTTACTTATATCATACATGTGTGGATATATATTGTCTCTAAGTCTTTTTGCAGTCTCAACCACATAATAAGATGAATATGGGGTACACATTACAAGATACACCACACCTGTGCTATCACATTTAAAACCTACTTTACTATAAATAGTTCTGTCACCTACTACAACTGGTTTACTAACATTGGAACACTTGCACTGCTTGCAGGTGTCAGATTGTGTGTATCAACAACAATACTGGAAGTCTAATGTGCTTTAGCCATCTATAAACAGACCTTAATATTCATGTCACCTTTGTAATGAAAATGGGGTTTAACACTCATGTTATGCAAAACAACATCAAAGTGGTCAAAAACTTGCCAAAGCTTGGATATAGTATTCTTAATGTGTTTATTGTTACTTGAAAATAGCAAACACATAGCCTTGAAATAAACATTACTATTGTTTTGTACTTTATTACTATTACTAATGCATAGGAACTTCCATAAAATAGGGGAAAACAATCATTCCTTTTAGATAAAACCTTAACTGTGGCATCAGAAATATGTGCCAAGGGATATTACCTGACAATAAATAACTGTTATAGAAATTCAATGTCAAAAAACAAGTCCTGGGATAATAATAAAGACAAATGTACTAGCTGTCCTTTGAAAATATTTTTCTTTATATAATAAGGTTGGTTGTTCTTAAGATGCAAATAATAATTACTAAAAGTTGACTTTCTAAAAATCTAAGATTTTAAATAAATGTTTTCATAATTCTAAAAAAAAATCAATACTGGAAATGAAAGAATGATATGCAAAATTTAAAACAAATGTATTTTTCTCTAAAAAAATTAAAGAACATTTGAAGTTGACATAATCAACCAGTTCATGATGAAAAATATAAAAACATGTATATAAATTCATATACTGGAAATAAGAACTTTGGAGAGGGTGGAACAAAGATGCCACAGACTTAACAGTTCTTCTCAGAGTTCTGCATTTTATTAAAAATACTGACAGGAAAAGAATTTCACCTTTTCAACTTCAACACTTTCTTAAATACTTTTCTCATCATTTTGGAAAGTTTGGTACTTTGTGGAAGACATTTTCCTGTCAAAATACTTAAGGAAAGCTTTTCTAAAGCACTGAAGGATGAGTAACTCAAAGAACAATAATAATGACAATGCTATCAAGAAAGAATTACACCAAATATTTTCAGTGCCTTTCAACAAAATGTACAAGAGCTCAATGAAAACAGTTTAAAGCAAAGAAATATATTCAATGATTTATTTCAACAACTACAAGCAAAAGTCTCAGACATTGAGTATGCTGTTTCTGACATTGACATAAAACTCAAAGATAATGAAATTCAAATGTCATGTAAAAAAAAAGAGTAAATTACCTGATTAACAGAGAAGCTGAATGATTTGGGAAGAGGGAGAAAAGAAATAATATAAGAATTTATGGTCTACCAGAGAAAGTAGAGGGTGAAAACATGGTCTCCTTTGTGTCAGCATAGACACCTAAGGTACTTAACTTAAAAGAAAGCTTTTCTTTTGGAATAGAAAGAACCTACAGGTCGACTAGGAAACTAAAACATGGAAAAGAGTGATTAAATGCTTAAAGTTTTGTTTAAACATGAAGATAATCAGGGTTTATTTTCATTGATCATTATAATGTTTTCTTGACAAGATTTGGACTTTAGTAAATTTATAATGGTTTCCATGAATAGGAGTTAGGATAACAAAAAAAATCTACATTTTATAATAAACGATCATAAATGTAATTTACTATTAGGTGGTGATTTTAAGTGTATATTAGATGATACTGAATCTAATTCAAGTAGAAGTTTTAAATTACTTCCTATAGCAAAATCACTCAAAGAATGGAAAGATGCTGTCAACATAAAGGGCACATTTAATTATAAGTATAAAAAATCTCTAAATTTCACCCATTATTCTTTTAATTATGGCATTCAAACAAGAATTGATAAGTTGTTAATTTCTCAAAACATTATGTCTAAAATAACTAATTTTAATATAATACCCTGTCCTTTTTCAGATCACAATGCTCTAACCCAAAAAATAGAAATGACTTTTCAAAACATTACACTTAACAATAGAATTCTTTGATATTTCACCAAAATGAATGAATATAAAAAGTGGTTATTAGAAGAGATATATTTTTTTATTTAATGAAACCCCTAGCTCCAATCAAACAATGATTTGGAATTCATTTAAAGTGTTAATTTATGGAAAAACAATTTCATAGTATGAATATAAACTAAAATAGTGGAACAAAGAACTGTTAGAGATATAGCTAAAATTGAAGGAAGATATAAGAAAGATGAAATTAGGTCTGATATGAATAAAGAAGAGATAAGAAAGTTAAATAATAAATATAATGAAATATTATCTCATAAAACTGAATTAGCTCAAGAAATGCTAAAGATACAGTCCTATTCAAGACCTCCTAGACATATAAGAGACATAACCAAAAGAATTAAGTTTCAGACAAGCAATAACAATATTAAAGAAATCAAAAATCCCTTCAGAAATAAATTAAAGTCAGATATAATGACATCTTAGAACATTTTAAAAATCATTATTTATGTATCAACAAGTCAGATGCATATATATAGAAAATTTAGTAGATAAAATCGATTCTTCTTTAATTAAAAAGATCTCTAACTCACAAAAAATAATTTATCAAAACCTATTTCTTTACAATAAATAATTCAAAAAATAAAATACATCACATCTAATAAATCTCCAGGAAATGACAGAATAATACCTGAATTATATAAATTATTTCCACAAAGATTATAATCATTTTACAAAATGTCTTTTCAATGGTACAAGATACAGTTCAAATTCTTCCTTCATGGAAATATTTGCTAATTACTCCAATCATGAAAGAAGGCAAGGATCCTCAAGAATATTCTTCTTATCTACCTACCTCTTCACTTAACATAGATTGCAAATTATTCATGTCTATATTAGTTGAAAGAATGAAAGAAATTTTGCCAACAATAATTGAGCTAGATCAATCAGGATTTATTTCCAAAAGACAGCCTGTTGATAACATAGAAAATCACATTAAGAGATGTGATGAATAAAAAGGAAACTGAATATTTGTTTATCAGCTAAGATATTGAAAAAGCATATGATTCTATACACTTGGATTACTTATTTAAAGTATTACAGTTGATTGATTTTGCTTCAAATTGTATTAAATTACTAAAGAATATGTATGTTAAACTAGGCATACACACTTCTAATTATATAGATTTAACTAAAGGAAAAAAAACAGTTTGTCCCCTCCATCCTTATTATTCAATTTAGCAATTGAAATATTTGCAATCCTAATTAATTCAAATACTAAAATTTTAGGTCTAGAACTTAACAAAGATTATAACTACAGACTACTGTTGTTTGCTGATGATACACTTCTAATAATTAGAAATTCTCCAGAAACATTAGAAGAACTAAATAAAATAATTGATAATTTTCAAAGAATGTCAAATTTATATTTTAATAGCTCCAAATTTAAATATATCTTTATTAAAAAGAAAACCTCATTAAATGGAAATGCTTCATTTCTAGGTGAAGAATCTAATAATCTAATAATAACATATTCTCACCTGCTATCTTTATAGATCTTTCTAAAGCATTTGACATGGTTAATCATCAAATTCTCTTGAATCTTCTAAAATCTCTCTCACTTGATACTCTGGCACTACAGTGGTTCAAGTCATACCTAGACAATCGAAAGCAGGCAGTCCTCTGGGAAAACACTCTATCATCCTCTCTTCCTGTCTCCCTTGGTGTCCCCCAAGGATCTATCTTAGGTCCTCTATTATTCTCCATATTTATTAACTATCTTGCCTCTAGTATCCCCCAAGCAGTAACCATTCCATATGCTGATGACTCCACCTTGATCTCCTCAGCCACTAACCATACCATACTTCAATCCCTCACCCAAAATGTCTTTCACCTTGTAGAAAACTGGTTCTTACAGCGTTGTCTCCTCCTTAACCCAAATAAGACTAAACTACTGCTATTCACTCCAACATATAAAGCTAACACACTCCATTTCTCTATCATATCTAAAAATGGCACAGTCATATCTCCTGACACAACAACCAAACTTTTAGGGGTTACTATTGACCATAACCTAAACTATGACACTCATATTAATTCCACTATTAAATCCATTAACAAAATAATTGGCTCCCTCTACAAAATTAAGCCTTTCCTTACTCCTATAGCCAGAACTACCATTGCCCACACCCACCTCATCTCTACTCTCTTGTATGCATCACCTTTATATACTAACCTATCCAAAACCAACCTGAATAAATTATCTACCGCCTATAATAGTATAGCCCATTTTGCTACCAGCTCCCCTTTTAGAACTCACCACTGCTTCAAACTAAAACAACTTGGTTGTCTTGAATTGCACAATCAACTCTTATCTCAGCAACTTATTATAACACAAAAAATCCTTTACTTTCCTGAAAAAACACCAATCCTTACCAAACTTATCAGTCCCTATAAAAATCTTTCTAACGTGCGCTTATCTCACAAACTTTTAGTATCCACACATAAATCCAATAATAAAGCAGTAGACTTACTTTTCTCCTATGTAGTAGGGAAATGCTGGAACCAACTCCCAACAGACCTCACTACAATCTCCTCTTCCTCACTCTTCAAAAAGAAGCTAAAACTTTATCTCACAAACCATTGGTTCTGTCCATGCAGCAACCCTGACTAAAAATCTCCCTTCCTGCATATTACTAGATTACTCTTCCTAAATTATTTCACATTGTGCTATTCTGATTCTATATGCCATATAACCTGCAAATTTGAACTACTTCTCCCAGCTTCATTACCTCTCCTTCCTACATTATTCTTAGCAAACCTCTATGTATTTCCTCCCCCCCCTTTTCTCTTTCTGTCTCATTGTACCATCACTAATCCCCTCTCTACTCCTTGTATTAACAAAAAAAAAAAAAAAAAACTTATTGTTGTGGATTTAATGGGATGAGATTTTTTTATTGTGAATTTAACTGTTGTTGTATTCTAATTATTTTATCTGTTATTGTTAACATAACCAAACAATTTTGGATTTTCTTCATGATCACAAGTGCCCTCTAACTTTGACTTGTATTAAATCGTTTGTCATTTTTTGGAGCTTTTCTCCCCGGTCCTCTACTGAAAATGGACTTATATCCAGATAGACTAGCCTGGTCAACAAATGCTAAATAAATAAATAAATAAATATATTATACTTAGGTATTCACATTTGTAGTACTATAAATGAAACCATAAATTATAGTTGTGATAAAACAAATTATATTATTAATCATATTAACTCTTGGAATAAAATATACATTTCATTTGAAGACAGATTACATATTAGTGTCATTTTTATTTCCAAAAAAATGTATATATAACAAATCCCTAGTATTACCACCAAATAAGAAACAAATTAAACTAATAAATAGAGTATTTATACATTTTATGGTATCCAAATAAACCTAAGGTGAATATAAATCACCATTTCAGACTGTGGAAAATGGAGCTTTAAATCTTCCTAACATAGAAATCTATGCAAAGCAGCAATAATAAAAATGATATTTAATTAACTAGATATAAACTATATATCAAATTGGAAAAATATACAGCTGCAGTTGCAGAATATCAATAAACTAAATGCTTCAGATTCAATAAACTCTAAATTATATAATCAGTTTTGGATTTTTATCTGTAAATAGTTTCAAATATCTACAATTTCCCCTTCTAACTCAACATACTTAAACTCAATCTTAAAAATATTTAAAAGAACATTATCAGTTAAATTAAATTATAGGTTGTGGTTTGATTCTTTGATTCCCTTTTCATTGAATAAAACTTTTATGAATAGCAGATCTCCAAATACATTAAAATCTTGGACTAATACACATCTTTACTACTATTACCAAGGTACTGAAAGAATTATATGTAAATCTGCTGATACTATTTGTATATAATTTAATATAAACAATAATTATTTAGATTATTTACAATTAGTTTTAACAAAATTACAAACTAAGTTTTCAGTTTATTCAAAACTATGGTTGAAGTATTTGAATGGCCATTGATGCTACTGGAAATTATTTATAAGCATCAATAATTTAAAAATGTAATGTCAAAACTGTATCAGATATTAGCTAAGGATCTTTTGAATTTTGATAAGGAATTTTTTAACATTTTTGCAAAAGAATTTCCCATAACTTTCATGTCAACTTTTAAACTCTATTAAAAACATTTTGTGGACTCTTTATTGGAGTATATTTCCCTGGAAATATTTATTTGTATCATTTATTACTCCAGCTAGAGTTGCTAAAATGACAAAAGGCAATTCCATTGGTTTTTGAAGATGTAATAACAAATTAAAACAAATTGGTCACATAAGTTTCTTGTTTGTCATATGGTTCAGAATTTTTGTATAAAAATTGAAGATTTTTTTAAAAACACTATGGAATTATACATTTATTTTAACAAAATAAATTATTCTCTTTAATTTACTAGAAACTGACATACAAAAGAAAGACTTTTCCTTTTTAACATGTCCAATACTAGCAGTAGCCCCGAAAACTATTACTAGAAACTGGAAATTTTCTTCAGAGATTAAATTTGAACACTGTCAGACTCTTCTAAAGGATGTTGCAATTAAAGAAACCAAAGTAAAAGAAGGAAGAATCCTCCTCCGAAATTATAAATAATCCTTGGATGAAAGTTTTGTCTCTTATCAATTCACATCTGTCACTTACTTATTTAGACTGTTTTTATGACTGTTGTGTATTATTCATTATTTTGTTGGTGTCAGGCTTCTGTATATATTGTAAATAGTTGTAATTTTGTTTGTTCTTTAAGATATGATTCATCATATACTTGTATTATATCACAATAAAAGTTTAACTGTTTTGTAACTTTGATTTTTTCTTAAAAAAATAAAATATCTTTGGAAATAAGAACTTTGAATAACCATTTTCTTCTCACAATAAGCCAACACAAGATTAACAAAAATGGATGTTAAAGTAGGGTCCATAGCAACCTTAGAACATTGCTTAAAAGCTCATTTTCAATGATATATATATATATATATATATATATATATATATATATATATATATATATATATGGATCACCTTCAGATGCCCGAAACGCCAAACCGCCGAAACACAAATCACCGACACCAAAAGACCGACAACAAAAAATACCGACAACGCAAAACACCGAATACCATTACACCAACACACTACACGTAAACAACACAGTACACTACATAACATATCCACTAGCCCTAACCCAAACCCTAACCCTAAGGTCCGACACTACCGCACACTTACCCTACCTGCACCCTAACCCTAACTCACTTACCCACCCCTAACCCCAAGGTCCGACACTACCACACACTCACCCTACCTGCACCCTAACCCTAACTCACTTACCCACCCCTAACCCCAAGATCCGACACTACCGCACACTCACCCTACCTGCACCCTAACCCTAACTCACTTAACCCACCCCTAAACCCACAGTCCCTCACTATCGCACACATACCCCTACCTGCACCCTAACCCTAACTCACTTAACCCACCCCTAAACCCACAGTCCCTCACTATTGCACACTTACCTGTCCGCTCCCTAACACTAAATCCCTCACTCTATCGCACACTTACCGAGTCCGTCGGGTTCTCACCTTGTCGGTCATCTGCGTTGTCGGTGTTTTCGACCCGTCGGATTCCGTGTCGGTGAAATGCGATTTCGGGCATCTGAAGGTGATCCATATATATATATATATATATATATATATATATATATATATATATATATATTTTTTTTTTACATTCAATCAGACCAGCACCATAACAAACACAAACTAATTCAATGTCAGTGCTGCCAAGAAATTTAGAATCAAGGAAAATGTCAAAAAAAAAAATTCCAAACCCAAACCTTGGGGAAAAATGGTAAATTAGATTCTTATATCTGCCATGACCAGTTGCATTGCATGTAATTTCCATGTTAAGTGAAATATCAAGCAGGTGCCAAGAATCTCTCAGCACTTGAAGAAGTAAATTCCTAATGCCCTTCACTTTTCAGTTAATAAAACCTGCTAGTTGTACGGCCTTACCCCTCCCACAGAAATCATTGGTCTCAAAGGAAGGTTTAAGAAATCCTTGTGAACTTTGGGTGAACCAAAAATGTATGGTATAATGGCATGCTTGACCTTTAAAAATGAAATATAGAAGTAGAAATACTTTGTACCATTAATAATATATTTACAGCAATATTAATTTGATGATAGCTAATACTGATATCATTTGTAGATGTCACACAATAGAATTCGAATAACCAAATCAGACTCCCAGGACCGGATTCCAAGGGAAACCACGGCTGAATATACTTAGATCAACAGAACAAACACCGACTGTACCACGGCTAGGAGGTTTATTGTAAAACACAGGTAAGCACTTTCAGGGATGTACCCCTTCATTAGATGAAAGCGCTTACCTGTGTTTTACAATAAACTTCCTAGCCATGGTACAGTTGGTGTTTGTTCTGTTGCTCTAACTCTGTTTATATTTTACACCAGTTGTTTTATTTGTTGGTAGAGGAGTTCTGTGTTTTCATGTTCCACAGCTGAATATACTCTGTCCGAGCACAAAAAAAAAACAAAAAAAAAAAAACAGGAATACGAGTACAGAATAGGAAAGTATGAAGTAATTGGCAATATGAATACTTAAGAACTTAATTCATGTAGGAGTATTTTATTAATTTATTTTGGACTAGTATTCCTGTTTTTTTGTACTCAGATTATATTTAGCTATAGTTTCTTTTGGGATCTAGTCCTGAGGCTTTGATTTGATTACTTGATTTATTTTGAGATTCACTTCCTGTGTGGTGGCATTTAAAGTTTTATATACAGTTACTGGTCCCAGAAGTATGTTGCAGCCTGAGTTATTCGATAACTTCAGTGCCAGTATGATGAATTTAACTGAACTTATTCAGCAATTACCAGAACAGCTTTCTAATTTTTCACAATATTGGCATGATTTTTCCAGCAATTTAGGCTGATGGTCGACACACACCCCCACCATATAATTGGGGCTGTACTTTGATTTGGAGTAATGGTGGGGATGCAGCTATAGAACTGCATGGTAAAGGATGGTTTGGTCATGGGTTAAATACTATAAACAATGGAATGAGTTCAAATGGGAGGGAGCAATAACCAGATCTCAATCCCAGTTATTTAAATTTCAATAACATGGTGGGGGGGGGGGGTAGTGCTGAATGAGTTCAGATTTGAAAATGTTATTACATTATTTCATGATAAACTATCTAGATACCAGAATTTTCAGCTTGAAAATGCTTACTTTCATGAGTATATCAGGGTTTGAAGGGTCCCTAAAGGTTTACACTCATGGAAATTTCCTAGTGGTCTCTATGCAGGTACTGATTTTTATAATCAGCTAATTTGTCTTTTTGACAACCAGGGATGTGAACTGATGGAATGTTTAATTAAGCTTAACTTGCATGAAATGGAGTTTGTTTTAAAGGACAACGATGAACTTGATTTAAAGTTGTAAAATTATTTATTATTTAATGTATGTAAAGATAAATATACATTTTTTGATATAGATAAAATGGTGAATATAAAAAGAGAAAAAAATATTAATGGATAAAATCTAATATGAAAATGGTAATGAATACCCTATTCCATCTAATATGCTTAGAGTAGATGAAAGAAGTACACTGATGTTAATAATGTTGGAATTTTAAATCAAGATGGTGTTGCATTTGATTCTGATGTTGAGTCCCCTTTCCTTTTGGACTCCCCCAGATTCAGAGGTCTGAATGACTCAGACAAAGAAATCTGCAAGGGACAGATGGTCAGATATACAAGCAGCATTACCTGTAACTGAGTAGAGGGAGGGGGGAAGAGATGGGAGTTGAACTCAATACTAGTGCAATATAATGTGAGTCCTGTTATTGTTATGATCAACAATGACTTTTCTCTGTACAATTACAGCAGTGCAGTGTTTGAAACAAAACAAGCAAGTTTATTTGAAAAAGGGCTGAAATTTATGCCTAGAAGAAGAGGCATATTAGCTAGTGTGCTATCGGATTTGAAATTATATACAAAGAAGTTTAGTTTGAGCTTGTAGTTTAGCTATTCACAACCTGCTAATGTTAATTATTTTCACAGACCAAGTACCTTCAACACTTCTCAGATGGTGTGGTGGTATGTTGCTGTGATTGTAGTGCATAGTGTCCTGGGTTCAAGACTTGGCAGTATTGATTAGGACTGGGTGTTGTCATAATGGTTAAAGTGTTTACCTTATAAACACAAGGTGCAGAGTTTGACTATCACCCTTGAAAACAAAATTGGCTCTGCTTAAAATGGTTTGCAGCGACAGCTAGCCTAGTATTAACATGTCAGTCTAAGTCAACCTATAAAATCAGAAGTGGCTTTGTTTGAGAGAATGTGTGAGGCAGACATGAAGAAAACTCTGAGCATGATAAACACTTGAATATTAAATACAACTTAAAAAGAGATGAAGCCCAGATACTATAAGAGGTTTGCAATAATAGATCGATTAGAGTAATGAAGCCAGACAAGGGTTGGGGGACTCATGGTATGGAGCACCATTGATTACATGAATAAAATGGAGAATCTCCTCAGCGGTGAGACATATCAGGAAGTCTCTATTCATAAGGCAAACACTGCTTATGCTAAAACTGATAGCTTACTTTATGAATTATTGGTGTATGGGTTGATAGGCAGTGATGTACATGATCTGTTGAGTAACACACACTACAAAATACTTGGAATCTTTGTGATTCCCAAAATTCATAAGGATTTTCAGGACCCATCATTTATACTGATTTTTAATGCCAACAATTCCAAAACATACCAAATGGCTAAGTACATTGATTATTTGCTAAAACATGTTTTGAAAGATTACACTTCGGTTATCAAAGACTCCTGGGATGTTTTGACCGGAGTTACCCCGTCATTGTACATACATAGTTTGGTCTTTGTTACAGTAGATGTGAAGGACATTTTTTACCATTATACCCCATGACATAAGGATACAATAGGTGACTGAGTTCCTCAGCAAAACACTAAGTGGGATCATCATATTATTTATAAAGTACCACCTTGTTAGAAATTGTCCTGTCTAATAACATTGTATATTTCAAAGGTTCCCGCTATCACCAAAAATCAGGCATAGCAATGAGCACAATATGTGCTCTGATCTATGCCAATTTGGTTTTGGGATATTGAGAAGAAAGCTTTTTAATGCAGTCTGATTATTCCATCAAATTAAACTCTGTTGATAATATATGCATTTTTTGGACAGGTATTGTAGAAGACTTACAAGCTTTCTTAGGCTTCCTTGAAATACAGCTGATTTTTTTAAGTTTCCCCTTTACCAGCTCAGAAGATATGGTTATTTTTTAGGTGTTTTGTTGGAGAAAGACAGAGTTAACCATAAGTTCACCTATAGAATTTATAATAAAACCACCTATTCTAACTCTTTGTTACACTTCAATAGCTGTCGTCCTTATCATAAAAAAAGGCATTGTAAAAGGCCAGATGGTAAAGGCAGCTAGGATGGCCTCAGAATTAAACCTTTTTTTGAAGAAACAGAAAAACTAACAAACATGTTTATATCTAGAAGTTACCCTGTTGAATTAATAAAAAATGTGCAAACAGAAGTGTTAAAGAAGGTAAAATCTTCAAAGTTGATAATGAGTTATTGAATATATTGGAGAACTTCCCAAAAGTGGTCTACAGAAGAGACAGGAATTTTAAGGATATGTTAGAGTTTAATGGTGTAAAAACAGGGTACAACAGAGGTGCCTACAAAGTTACCTTTAAGTGTGGAAAGTGTGCCTATTGCAAATATATTATGGACGGTGACAAAATGGTTTGGTTGATGAAGAATGGATTAACAGGAAAATGTATTAGAATTGTATGGCTTGGACCATAATTACTGAAAGCTCGTATTTAATGTACATTCTTGGAGAAGCTCCTTCCTTTATGCATAGGAAATCCAGAAACATCAGGAGTTTGGTTAAAGGCAGGCCCAGACCACAGGATATGTGCATCAATAAGTGCGGAGCCAGCTGTGTCTTTTGTCAGCACATACAGGGAGAGACATATTTTTCTGGCCTTATTTAAAGAAATTGATTAAAACCAATGCAGGATGTGACTGAAACTCAATGCAGGTGGTTTACAGGGCAAGCTGCAATGACTGTGAAGCATTTTATGTGGGGAAATGCTCAACAGACTTAAAAGAAGGATATCTGGCCATCTTTCTGAAATTGGAGCTAAGTGCAAGAATGATGCACTGGCTCAGTACTTGCAGTCTCACAAAAGACATACTGGCTTTAAATTTCAAATTATCAATCATGTGGACCTTTTGGAACTGGAAGTAGACATCCCTAATCATTTAGAAAAAACATGAACTACTGTAGCAGCTGAAACTGAACTCTTTTAGAAAGCCAGGCCTTAATTATTATTGCTAAATAAAAAGTATACTAGATCTCAGAAAACTGCTCCACTGTTTAAAAGACTACTAAAAGACTGATATAGGACTGATTAATACTGACATTACTTGCTAATATTGTTTTAAAAACAAATATGAAACACTTTACTTCTTTTAGCACTAACATAATTTTATAAAGAACATACTTTAGGTGTCTCATGTATACATTGATATTTTTGATGGCTCCACATTAAATGCTACTTTAGATTTTAAAATGAACACTTTCCTTACACTTTTTCTTTTAGGCAGTGAAAGTTTGGTAGTTCACGCAATGTGCATGGGCCTAGTATTTTTCTTTTTCTGTTTTAAAGGCTGTAATTACTGTTGAGCGCACTCTTACACATTCAAACTGTTTTCTTAGTTAGATGCCACACGTTAACATATCCCCATTGGCTTAGTGCTTTGTTTTTGTCATTTATCGCTGCATTTCCACTTTTGCGATTATTTTTATGTTTTTCATCCTGCTTGCATTTTTCACTTCTAGATTTATACACATGGTCATTCATATTATGATTTGTTTTTGACACAACATGATGAAGTATTTATTTGATACGGAAGTGATCTTTGTTAAAAGTGGTTTAGTTTATAGTTATTAATATTTAGTCTGGTAGATGTCTAGTGGTAGATCTTCTTGTTATTTAGTTATTTTATTAATTAATAAAGTTTTGGATTAGTTGCTTAGCCTATATAAAGTGTTAATAAGCTGGTCTTATATTTTAATTTAGCTTTTTAGTTTCAGTTTTTAGGTAGCACAGTTTCAGATTACACTATTGTGGTAAGGGGGGAAGGGAGGCCTTGGCTAAAGGAATGATTTTAATGCTTTTATTGCTCATAACAGAACCATCCCCTGCAACCACTCCATTGCCCCAAACAACCTGATTTTATATAAATAAGGAATGTTTTGATGCTTTTCATTATACTCAGCTGGGATCACTTGCTCATGTGTTCCAGTAAAGGATGATCAATTTTTAACTCAACTTTTGACTACCTACTGTTTTCTATTTTATTATTTGTTAGCACATAGTTTACAGTTCAGTTTTTATTAAGTGAACTAGGTGCATACCATAATTCAGGAAGTGAATATCACACCCTCCACACTGTGAAGTTTATTCTTGGTTTATCCATATCATTAAAGGACAACAATGGGATTCTGTTATTAAATGCTCAACTTAGCTGTCTTTTTTTCTCCCTATTTACTGACCCTGCTATGAAGAAACAACAATGCAGCATGTAAAATATTTTACATTGACTGTTTTTCTCCACTAGAACAGTATCTTACTGTACTGTGGTGGTTTCACTTTCAAAAAAAAGTTTGTCCTGCCCTGGTAAAGCTTGCTGTAGTCTCCATTTCACTGATGTAATCAACACCTATGAATACAGGTAGTTTTCTGGCCAATTCCTTCCCCAAACTGACATTCCCATAACCTTCCTAAAAACCCCATCCATGCTGTGATGTCATAGCTGCCTGGTCCTTTCCCTACCCATACATAAAGTAAAGGCTAAAACAAGGAAACAGTACATGAGTCAATTCTGCTGCTGTGGGCTGTCAATCACAGGTGGTAACAGCTCAAATTACGCTTAACACTTTGTCAGCTAGGGAAGTTAGATGTGAAGGGGGATGGAAGATGAGTCAAAGTAGTACAATTCAGGCTTCACAAAACACTGCAGTTTGGCCATTCTAAAAAGAAGCAGCAGTACTTTCAAAGTCTATTCTGTGGCATTTGCACTGTTTGTGTTTTAAGTAGTCACTGAATGGCAGGAAATGTTACTTAAAACTAACTGACTGAAAGCCAGCAATGTATGAATGTAAAATCAATGCAGTGACAGGAGCTTCAGGAAGAAATAGGCATAGATGACATATTTTTTTACAGAGAAACATTGCATTACGAGACAGACTAAACAATCAGAATTATTTCAAGATGCCAGACCCCATGTGATCAGACTCAAAAATGATGTACCAAAATATTTAAAAACCTGTAAATAGTTCCATAGTGGTGTTAAAATGTAGGAAATACCAATCCATGATGAAATAAACATGTTTTTTGAGTCTGAAGGTGTGGTTCTCCTTTGAAGTATAAATATGTTGAGTAGCAATTATCCATATCAGTAGGATAAAAACATGTTGGATTTGTTGGGGTGGGGGGTTATGATCCATATTATTAGACTCTGTGTTTTTTTTTTTTTTTTTTTTTTGATAATCAGCATTACTGAAGCCAGCTTTTATAATACTGGAAAGTCTTTTGACTTAACAGAAGAAATGACAATCTTTTTTAGCATAGGACCTACCAAGTCAAAAAAAAAAAAAGTCCAGTGGGTCATGATCTGCATTCATATGACATAATCTGATACATGCTAGAAACCAGAGAAATTACTCCAAAATAATCAGGTGGAACTAACCTGCAGCAGCTTCAAAAGATCACAAACTCCCTAAGTCTACTGTTTGTCCTAATGAGTGTAGTTTTTCAGATACATGGCTGGATAGGGTCTAAATTAGATAATCGAACATTTAAAGTTTGACTGTCATATGGTCGACACCATATGATCAAACATTTAAAAGTTCAAAAATCTAATAAAAAAAGTAAACTACACAAATAACCTACCTGAATGTTTTAAGCTGCATCCCCCACATGAGGCGGGCTGTGCTCCCCACACCCCCCGTCTTTAAATATACCAACTCTTAGATTGCACTACAGTGCAGGAAAGGGAAATCCTCCCATTCTGTGCTGTATGGAGATATACATTAAAACATTCAAACTTTCAAAAATTCGATCATATGCTGTCGACCATATGACAGTCGAACTTTTGAAAGTCCGATCATCTAATATAGATTTGGTTTGATCAATACAAGCTTCAAAGCAAAGAATCAAGCCACAATTTCATATTTATCAGCAGAAAGATACCTCTGCATGGCACACTCTACCCATCACCTCAGACAGCGTGATTGATCAGTTGGTCAGTGCAGAGATTTCCCAGGAATAAGTGCAAAGAGTTTTTGTGAGATCTCAGAGTGAGAAAATAATAACTTACAATTTGAAGTTCATTCTAGAACAAATACATGCAATGTGACCAGTGCAGAATCCTTCATCCAACCTGCCTTACTCTGAGAAGCAAAAATTTGTAGCATGGCTAATGTGCCTTGAAGTTGACTGAACATAAAGACACTTGGCAAAATTATCTATTGAGGTAACAGTGTAGGTCTCAATAAGCTTATCTGAACCACATGCAACAGTCTCAGTTAAGAGCTGATGGAAAACTGGAGAAATTAATCTGGGATGATCAGACTAAAGTTCCTACAATGCCCTAGGCTCATTCCAGAGGGTTCTACCAGGAGTGGCTAAGCCACAACCTGAGATGGATCGCTACTACCAAATCCCTACTAGAAAAAACAAGCTGATAAAGCAAGTCTGTGATATATCCATATTGATATATAATACAGTTCACATGCTGATCAAAAATGTTCATAATATGAACTAATTATTTTACAAGAACTAAATTCAACTATCACTATCTAGTTGAGTCTCAACAATGCGAATGAGGCAAAAGAAGTTGAAAAACTCCTTAAGGAACATCTTATACTGGAGATATTTTACTTCCGCTCCCATGACAAACTCAAATTTGAATTGATAACTCCAGCCAAAGCCATAGTCACTTGGAAAGATGGCTGATGAAAGAATATAGACTCCTTATAATATGGTCTGACTAAGGATTCTGAATGATAGCGAGTCAAACCATGTCCAAAGTTGCCATCAAACCTAGTCTCTGTTATATATATATATATATATATATATATACACCTCTGTTGAGATTAGCACTGTAAAGCCATGTTTTAGGATGTACTGCTCTTCATTATTTATTTATTATTTATCTTTCTGTTGAGTGGGTTAGTCCCAATAGGCTAGTAGCCAGTTTGCAGAAGAGACCTGAGGTGGTATATGTACAACTAAGGGAAATTTGGTAAGGCGTCTGTGAACTTCCAATACTCTTTCTGATTGGTACAATGAGATCATTTACATTCATCTGAGCTACCACCAACTCAAGCAGATAGGATCTTGGTTCTGTAGGATGTGTATTTTGTTTTATTTTTTCAGGATACCATTCTATTCTAGATCAACAACATTTTTCTAAATGGCTGTTGGATTTTATTGTTAATGTAAAACAAGAAGCTCCCTCCTCATGTTTACCTTTACACAAAGTCATTCCTCCCATACCAAATATTCTGTCAGCAACAGATATAATTTTAAAATTATTGGCAGCTGGGAGGAAGATCAGCTGATAAGTGATTATAATATGAGTTGCAGATGGATTATAAAGGAGAATTCTTTAC
Source organism: Protopterus annectens (assembly GCF_019279795.1). NCBI lineage: Eukaryota > Metazoa > Chordata > Ceratodontiformes > Protopteridae > Protopterus > Protopterus annectens. The sequence goes on along the minus strand of NC_056730.1, from coordinate 685,886,090 downwards.
AAATTCTGTACTGCAGGCTGCTCTGAATAAATCTGTATTTACTGCTTTCTAGGGCAGGCCCTCTTCTGCAAAATGTATGGAGAAAGAGCTGATTCCCTGCATGATAACATCTGTTTTTTACAGTACTCTTCCTACTAGCAAAGAAAGGGAATCAGTAAAGGTCAGTCTTTGACCTTTCTATTGTAAACTTGTGAAAGTTCAGCATAGTGACTTTTCAGACACATCCCCCCTTGATTGATCACAGAACATGAATTGTCTCACTAGACTTAATAGATTCCTACTGACAAGTCCCAGTGTTCAAACCCCAAAGAGGATCAATAAGAGTTTCAAGTGGGTTGGCAGTATTTTCAGCTCTTATCCTTCATTTACAACACCTTCAAGAGTTTTCTGAGTGTCTCTTATTCCAGTAGTTGTAGCTCTTAGGGTTGGAAGTCCATATTTTATCCTTCCTAAGATAAAAATATCAGTCAAACATAGTTGAGTTGATTTGTCTATCTATCCATCTATCTACATTTGTTTTCCCAGGATAATCCATTTAAGCAAATAGTCCATTTTCCAATGAGGCCCTAGGAAATATACTCTAAAAAATGCAAGTAATAATGAACAGATGTATATAAATATATGTCTATATGTTTATGTATGTGTATATATATATATATATATATATATATATATATATATATATATATATATATATATATATATATAAATAAAATGTATATGTCCATGTTATATATCTGCAGTTTATGGTAAATTAAATATTTACAATAAAACGATCATGCAGAGCTAATTATTTTGCTTAGACAAAGACAAATAATACCCATAATATGCAGGAATTACGCATAGAGTATTCATAAACAAAAATCAGTAACTGCTGGCATTTTGTATACTTTTTGAGAGGGTGGACTCTCAATGTAGAGAATTTAAGTACATAGTGGTAAAAGAAAGGTTGATAATTAAAACTGCAAGAATGTCAGTAAGAAAAGGAGAGTTTGAACTAGAGGGAAAATGTAAGAAAATAACATGATAATTAAGGCTGCAAGGATGACTCCAGAAAAGTTAAAATCAGATGATTGGATGCAGGAATATATATTCAGGGAGAAAGGGTTAAGTGTTAATTATGAGGTATAAAAGTGGTATTTTCTCTGATCAGGGGAACACTGTGCATAATATTTAAGACTGAGTGACTGAGAAATATTTAGAATATAGAATTCTTGTTTTGAGTTCTGTGACTGAGAAGTTACTGTTATATTTCTCTGAATAGAAAAAACACTGTAATTATACCATGACCCCCCATTAATATTCCAAAACGTGCACCCTGATTGGTCAGCGTGCACGTTGTAAATCGACTTATACTAATGGAAAAAGGTCCAGTCGCCCAGACTTTTCCCATTAGTATAAGTCTTTTCTAAAACACTGTCTCGCTATGTTAAAGGAGTTTAACATAGCGAGACAGGTTTACAAAAAAGCAACGGAGATCTTCGTTGTTTTTTTTAAAGCTGTCTCGCTATGTTAAACTCCTTTAACATAGCGAGACAATGTGCAAAAAGCAACGGAGATCTTGCTTTCTCTGTTGCTTTTTTTTAAACCTGTCTCGCTATGTTAAATGGGTTTAACATAGTGAGACAGCTTTAAAATAAGCAACAAAGATCTCCGTTGCTTATTTTAAAGATGTCTCACTATGTTAAACCCATTTAACATAGCAAAACAGTTCATAAAAAGCAACAGAGATCTTGCTTTCTCCGTTGCTTTTTTCAAAACTGTCTCGCTATGTTAAATGGGTTTAACATAGCGAGACAGCTTTAAAATAAGCAACAGAGATTCTCCGTTGCATTTTTTAAAGCTGTCTCACTATGTTAAACCCATTTAACATAGCGAAACAGTAAAAAGCAACATAGATCTTGCTTTCTCCGTTACTTTTGCCCACAGCTCTGATGTACTGAGTAGGCATACGCATGCGCAGTACATCAGAACTGCCGTAGAATACCAGACAGCTGCAGAAGGGCAGCAAGGAGGCATTATACAATGCCATTATTTAAGAAAAGTAATTATTTTTTTTCTTAAATAATGTCATTGTATAATAGCAATAACCCACTTCTGGGTGTGGGTAATGCTGGATTTACCCACGGTTGGATTTGTTTGGCCACTCAGGCTTTATCCTCATGACCAAACCACACCAACCATGGGTAAATCCAGCATTAACCACACCCAGGGTTGGGTTATTGCTATAATAATGACTGAAGACAAATAACACAGAAATAGTGTCTGGAGTATGGGATGATTGTTGTTTTGAATGTGAAATAGCATGTGTTCATTCATTGTTTGCCAAATAGCTTGTCAGCTGGGTTTGGAATCATTTATGGTTTATTTCTTGTCTAATTTCATCAGGTATTGTGTTCCATTTTGGACACATTAACAGAGAAATATGAGTCTCCACGATGACTGATTTCTGCAGAATTTTATATACAGTATTCTACACATTCCATATTATACATGTGTTTTTTATATTTAATTCTGATATAGTTATCTCAGTTGACTGAGTGGACTTCATTTCTGCATTCAGTAGCTTATGACAGGACATCAATCTGGTCTGTATGGAATGTTATGGACCATTCTGAATTGAGTGAAATTTAGTGTGTGTTCTAGTTTTAGCATTCTAGTGCATTACCATGTTGACGTCTGTTTTAATGATCATTTTTTTGTCATAGATTTGTTGTGGCCTGTATAGTTGGTTTGACTGGATATTGATTAGTAATGAGGAAACGGAAGAGGATGGGCGGTGGAAAGGAACTAGCTGTAGCTACACAAATAATGCCTGTAAAATAGGGTCTGACCTTGTAAAGTAGTCCGAGTAGCTTCTGTTTACACAACATAGTGAATGTGCTGATCAATTTATACATTTTGGTTAATGGTTACCACTGGTAACTTGGTTTGAGTTAAGTGCTCAATAGTTGTGGTGTTATGTGTAGAGCCTTTTATTTCTTTTATTTATTTATTTTTCAGTGTAGTATTTAACTCAAGGATAATTATTTTATTTTTTGTCATTTTTCATCAGTGTGAATGTTGCAGCCAGTTTTCAAGACCACTGAAGCTTTCTATGGGATTAAGATTTAAAGATGTGTTATGGCATGCACACAGCTCGCTGAAGCTGAGTCATCTGTATTTACAAAAATTCATTCTTTTATGGAAGTATGCATTTTATTAAGTAATAACTTCCTGATGTTTTCACGTCATACCGAGAAGAAGGATTCATTTTTACTGTTCATGCAGAGTAGTTTTTGAAAACTATGTTCGTTTAATTAAGAAGTAAATTCTTATAAAAAATAACTTTTAGCTACAAACCTTGATATCAAGTCTGCATTGGCGTAAGTTAAGTTGAGGCTTCTTTCCAGGTTTGAGGACATTGAAAGCCTTCCAGAACTTTTTAGCATTCATTTTATGTTTGGTCTGAAAACTGTTGCAACAGTTTACTTTGTCAGCTTTTATCACATTCTTTACTTGATTAGGTTTCTTTAGCTGTACATTTTGGTGCATTTTATTTATTTTACATTTCCATGATCTTATAGATGCCTGACTTGTTTAGCCTTAAGTATATTATCCAAGGGATATCATTGTTGTTAAGCATAGAAAGGCTTCTTTGAAATATGTAATAGCTTTTTCTAGTTTTAGATATGCTAGTAGATGTCAGTTGTATCTGCTAAGTAGTGACTTTAAACTTCCCTTCATTAAAATTTTTTTAGTTTCAAACTCAACTATTGTGATTTTTGGGGTGTATTACTATAGTCATTTTGGGGGTGTGCTTTGGCATTTTTTTGTGAGCATGGAATGGGTACAAGTCATAAAATGAGTTATGAGTTGTACCCACTTATGTGATTTTGGTTAGGCTTTTGGATCTCTTAAAAGCTGTCATTACATTTCTGAATAGTGTATTTCTCAAAGTAAATTAAAAATGTCAGGTATTATTTCTTCTCCACAGACATTGTTTCTGAGGTTTTGTTTGGCAGCAGTCCAGAAACTTACAGTAGGATATGAAGATAGTATCTTGTTTTAAAGGGCTGTGTTCAGTCCAGATCGTTGGTCACTATTATGATGATGACAAACAAATACCAGCCTCCATCTAATTAAGTTTTCTCATTATCTAAGATGCCTCTGTGCTCAGTCAGGATGATTTTGACCAAAAGAGTCTGATCATCCTATCTTTTGTGATGCATCTTAGCTTATAGATATTAGCAGCAAGGTAAATATGAAGAGACCATTTCTCCTTCTTTGAAATTTCATTTCAATAATATGTGTTGCATTCAAAATGAGTATGGATGTTGGAATTTGTGTAACTTTAGGAGACATGGTTTACTGCATATCTAGTGGAAAAAGTGCTGCTTGTATTCAGTAAGTTTGTTTATATGAGAAAAAACTTCATGTAATGATGGACATCTCAGTCTTGTATTATGCAAATAAACAAGACAGCATAAATTCCTTCAAACTCTGAAGGATGACCATGCAGTTGTATAAGTTTGCTTTGCCTCTATAACTTCATTAATGGACATTCATAGTCTGAGATAAAGAAATGTTCCACCAAATCAATTAAATTCTATATTGCATTCCTGGACCATGAGAGAAGCCTGTACCTCCACTCTGATATGTTGAGTCATTTTGCTTTGCCAGTGATGACCCATTCAGCTAAATGCACACTCCTTAACTGCACTCTTCTTGCATACCCTATATCCTACCAGGACTCCATAATAGACACACCCCACCACTATGACTGCACCCTAACTCTCACTTCTATCCATCACCCACCTAATAATCACACTTGTCATACCATCACAATCTCCATCCCAATAGACACCCTGTACTACCAGTCACCTGTTACATTCAAACAAATAATATCCCTAAAATATGACAGGTTAATTACCAGATTTATAAAACTTATGTTTACTGCCCTATATAAATTAGCCGTCACTGGTGGTATTCTCCCTAACCCTGATCCTACCATTACCAACTTCTCACCTAAAAATCTGACTAATAGCTGCTACTTCTTGCAACTAACATCCAACTGAAAGCCATCTGACCTCCTCTTCATGTGTCTAAATATCAAAAGTATAACTACTAAAACCCAAACCCATAGCCTAAACATCAGCATATCTTTATAATCTTGTGATATTCTCATCCTGACCGAAACCTGGCTCAAACCTCACATCAAAAGTGAGGAAATACTCCCAACAGGTTATAACATTCTTCAAGTAGACAGACTATCTAAGAAAGGGGTGGTGTGGCTCTAATGTTTAAATACCAGCTTAGCATCCAGATCCTTAACACATCTGCCCTCCACAGTGGAAGTGAAGAAATCCAATATGTCAACCTCAAACTAAACCCAAATAAAACAATAAGCATGATAGGCTCCTACTTCCCACCTGGCCAAAACATCCCACCCTGGAATCCCTATTGAACAGGCCTAAGCATTCCTTACCACAGGAAACCATAATCCTAGGTGATTTTAATATCAACTGGCTATCTTGTAGTAACAATCATTCAGCCCACCACCTAAACCTTCATGGTTTCTCTCAACTAATACAGTCAACTACCCGGATAAATAAAAACTCTAACAAACATACTACTCTCGACTAGATATTAGTCAATAGAGACCCTCACTCATACTTAGCTGACTGTCTACCAGACAGCCTCAGTGACCACACTACAACATTCCTTCTGAGACACCACTTAAATTGTGCTAAACCCATCATCTATAGGCAAATCTGAAATAGGATAAACTTTAACCCTGTCTCCTTTATCTCATCCCTTCAATAATGTGATTGGACACCACTAAAGTACCTCAATCTAGATGAAGCCCTTCACTTTTTCAATAGCACCTTCTGAAGTATCCTAAACACATATGCCCCCATAAGAAATGCCAGAGTCAAAACACAGTAGTCCTGTTGGCTACAGAAAAGCACCAGGGCACTAATGAAAATCAGAGATAAGGCGTGGGAGCACTGGTGCTTAAAAAAAACCCTTCCTCTAGACAGTCATTCCTAGAGTTGCACAATAAGGTCAGAAAAATAAGTAAAAGAAGATAAAACTCAATATTATCAGTCTGCCCTAAACTCCTCCCATCACAACCCTAAGCAGTTGTGGTCCACAATGAAATCCATTCTCCACCCGGGTAAAGTAGCCCCCCCACCTACCACTCTCCCTTCCTCTAACATTATTGCTGGCTCATTCAGTAAACACTTTACTGAAACCATTCTGTCTTTGATTACACAACACAACCCTCTACCAACTCTTCCCACATCAAAACCAAATACTCTGCTCACAGTTTTTTCTTTTTCATCAGTTACTACCTCCTATATAAAAAAAACTTCTATTGAAACTTAAGCCTACAAAACCTGTAGCTGACAATCTCCCCTGAATACCTAAAAATAGCAGCAGAAGCCCTAGCTTATCCAGTTTCTATCTTAATTAAACAATTCTTATCAGAAAGCTATGTCCCCACACTGTGGAACATATCCCACATCATCCCCCTACATAAAGGTGCCTCCTCCACTGAATTTTCCAGTTACTGCCTCATAGCCATCTTTTCTCCACTTTCCAAGGTACTTGAGAAATGCATCCATTCTCAAGTCTTTGACTCCCCCTTAGCTGATAACTTGCTCTCCAGCACCAAGCATAGCTTCAGGCCATACGACAACACTACTACTGCCTTGCTTTCTTTCACTAACTCTATCTCTATCCTTCATCATAAAAAATAGTGGCCTGTTGCCCTCTGCTATATTTCTGGATCTATCCAAGGCTTTTGATATGGTCTCACACAGACTACTAATCACTGTTCTCACTAACCTATCCTTTTTCCAGTCAGCTACTGATTGGTTTCACAGCTATCTAAATGGCCGCCAACAATCAGTTGTCTGGCATAATGACCTATCTCCTCGACTAACTGTAGCACTCGGTGTTCCCCTAGGCTCCATCCGTGGTCCCCTACTATTCTCACTCTTCACCAATGATCTATTCACAGCCACCAAGCATGCTTCTCTTATACAGTATGCAGATGACTCGACCCTCATCTGCTCAGCCCCAGCTATACCTGAATTTCACAAGATCACACAAGAAGCCTTTTCATCTTTAGGAAGCTGGCTATCTCATGCCCAGTTATTACTCAACTTGAGCAAGACTAAACTCCTTATCTTCCAACCCACTAAATCCAACCCAATTATTCCCCACCTTAATATTCTAGCCAAAGGAAATACCATCCTTTCCCCAACAGAAAACACCAAACTACTTGGTGTTGAGATTGATAACAATCTCAGATGTGGCACTCACATTTCTCTTACCATAAAAAAGGTTCACAAAAAACTAGGTGCACTGTACAGAAATAGATAATTTCTCACCAAGACAGCCAGAATTTCTGCTGCCAATTCCCACCTAATCTCCACTTTACTCTGCTTTACACTATGTCTCTCCTATACTTACCTACCTTAGACAAACAGACTTAAACAAGCTCAAGGCTTGCCACAATAAAATTGCTAAGTTTGCCACTGGTGCATCTTATCACAGCCACCACTGTACCTCACTTAGAGAACTTGACTGGCTTGAACTCCCTCAACGTCTTCACCTGAATCATCTATCTTTCACCTGCAAGTTAGTAAACTATCTTCATAAGGTCCCATCCCTTAAAAACTTTCTCCAGCCCTACTAATCCACTAGACCACTATGCTCCAAAAATCTACTTCTAGTGACCAAACCCAAGAACTCATTGGGAGAAGCACTATACTCCTGCGTCATTTCCAGATTATGGAACAATCTCCCCCTTCTATAACCATGCAACCTTCTTGCAATCACTTCAAGACTGCACTAAAAACGCACTTAAAAAGTCTCTGGTTATGCCCATGCACCAATCCCGACTAGTAACCCTCCTTTTTACCTCCCCTTCCTCTCCGCTCCCCTAGCCACCCTGCCTCACACTGTCTGATCATTGCATTCCTTCCTCTGCAGGCTCTGGCTCACCCTTTAGCCTCCCCTTCCCTCCTCACTCAATCTCTCAGACCTGTTATAATATGCTTATCTACCATCCAACTGACTTATACCTAGCTTCCTCTCAGTACCACGTATACTACTTACTCAGTCTCCTCTCTTTACTCCTCTATCTTCCCCTTCTATCCCATTAGCCCTTCTATCTTGTTTCATTTTCATGTGGAGCATCTCCTTTATATCTGTTTGAGTTTAGTGCAATATTTGTATATAAGATTTAGGTTTATGAGTTTAGAACAGTATTCGTTTGAGCTTAGTAATATCTGTATATACATCCTACCTTGATTCCTAGCCTCTAGCTAGATATTGGTATATCTGTTCATTATTATGGTTCATATTGTATGTATAGCTAATGTTTGGCGCAGTATGTATTATTTGCTATTGTATGGATATCCAATTGTTTTTCATATACTCTGCTGCTCATTTATTGTTCTGTGGAAGTTTTCTCCCCGCGCCTCTGCTGAAAAAAGACCTGTGTCCAGTTGGAATTTCCCAGTAAATAAATAAATAAATAATGCAGACTGACTCTCACTGCTTTTATTTTGGCAGCATTTCCAGTATGAGAAGTTGTATTGAATGTATTAGCAAGGTGAACATATAACAACACATCTTGTGCTCACTAAGTACTGCTGTTACCTGTTCAAGAAATGTTACAAGAGTCAAAGGAGAAGAGATACACTTAAACTCATACGCTTCCATATCTGACAGAACTAGATCTCTGGTGTTGTTTTGGACAAGTACCATTGTAATTTTACATAGCTGAAGGGCCCAGAATGATTTGGGTCTGATGTGAAATGCCCATTGTGAACTAGTACAACTTCAGCATGTTACCAAAGATCAGGTACATGTCACATACTAACATTTTATTTCACATGTTTGATTAGGTTTCATTTAATTTTTCTAAAATAAAACAACAGACAACAGACCCAAAACACTGAAAAAACTTTAATTAGCTGCAGTGCCTCTGCAAACTGCCTTCTAGGAGTAAAAAGATCATTAAAAAGCTGCATATTTACAAAACCATATGAGCAATCAAATTAATAAGATAATCCAAATTAAATACTTCCAATTACATTCAGAATTCAAACCCACAGGAGTTAAAGTGTCATATTTTAAAATAAAAAAAGTTTCTTTATATAATAGCTTGTCTTTTAGTAAAACATTTTCATCAAGGTTGACAGTTACTTGTTCCAAGATCGTGCCCGGTAATAGAGGAAAATCACTATCATGTTTCTGTATAAAATGCAAAGCTAGAGGACTTTGTAAATGTCATTTTTTTAATATCACTAATATGTTCTTGAAGTCTCAATTTAAATGCTCTTTTACGTTCTCCTATGTAGAACATATTACACGGGCATTTAATATCATAGGATCATAGAATCATAGCAAGTTACTAGGGTATTGGCCCTGAGGCCCTTATAAGTCTAGCCAATAAATTAGCCCATGTTCCCACAAGTCAGCACCCGATGCCTCTGTTCAGCAGAGACACAGGTGAAAACCCAGGGGTTTACTTTCTATTTCCCATCTTTCCTTAAAGAGGGATAATGAAGTACTCTGCTTGATATAGAGAGGGAGTCAATCCCACAGATGGGGAAGTCTCTGGGAGACACATCTGTCCCACCAGAAAGTCCTATTGATGTTGCATAGCAAGGTGAGGTATTGCACATGGATCACACAAGTCGATTTTGGCTTGTGGATATGCAGTAATTTCATCATGGTGGGATCAGAGATTGCTATGTGTGCCATACATAGATTACCTCTGAGGAGTCTGTATGATATGGGATAGAGGGGACAGGGCTTTTAGCCTATCTGTGTAGGATAGATTTTTGAAGCCCTGGATTCTCCTGGTGAGGAACCTCTGTGGTCTCTCCAGCTGCTGCATGTCCTTCGCAAGGTACATGCTGAAAGGGATGTTATACTTGATGATGGGAATGATAAGGGAGGAATACAGGGAAGTTATGACTTCTGTGTTCCTGGAAGAAATACCCTTACTAATGAGATGAGCCATACAGAAAACTCTCCGTACAATGGAGGGAACATGGTGGTCAAAACTTAGATTGCTGTCAACTTGGATACCCAGGTCCCTCACAACTGCTTGGATGCTTAAAACATTGTTATTAATGTGATCATTTGTGGAGACATCACTGTCTCCAAAAGGGATGATGATACATATTTTGGTATTTAGTTTGAGGCCATGTTTCTGGCACCAGTCATTTGTCTGGGTGAGACCCTTTTGTAGTATGTCTGCATCACTAGGGGAGTTAATGACAGCATCCAGTTTGCAGTCATCTGCAAACTTGGTCAGCATAGCCCTCTGCTTTTGCCTTGCACCTAGGAGAAGTATATCCCAAACAGCAGGGGCCCCAAGACCAATCCCTGGGGTACGCCACTTTTTATGGGTCTACTACTTGAGGTTACTTCCCCTATTTTGACTGACTGAGTTCTATCAGTGAGTCAGTTAGCTACCCTTCTGGTCACATACAGATATGTGCCAAACTGGGATAGTTTATCTATTATGCCCAAGTGGGGAATAGTGTCAAAGGTCTTAGCCAGGTCAAGGTAGGTGGCGTGTGCCATCTTATGTTCGTCCATGTCTTTGGTGACTGACTCAAAGAAGTCTACCAGATTTAGCAGGCATAATCTCCCCTTGACAAAACTAAACTGTGTGGGATCAAGCATTTGGAGGCTGCCAATGTCCTTGTTAATGTGGTCAATGATAATGTGTTCCATGGCCTTGCAAATCAGGCTAGTTAGGGTGATGGGTCTATAATTGCCTGGGTCGGTGGGCACTCCACCTTTGTGCAGAGGGATGATGGTGGCCATCCTCCATTCACCTGGTATAAAACCAGTACTCAGGCTTAGATTGAATAGGGTGCATAGTGGTGCTGTGAGTTCCTGCCTGAGCTGATGCAGAATGCAGCCTGGGATATTATCAGGTCCCATGGAAGCTGTGTTTTTAGTATTTGAGAGGGCAGTAATGACTTGTTCCCTAGAGATAAGGGGTGGGGGTCAGGTGCTGGGGATATCCTGGATTACTGATGGGGGGGAGGGGTCAGAGTCATGAAGTTTTCACTGAACCTGTCTGCCAGCAGGTTGGCTATATCCACAGCATTTGTATACCTGGTGTCCTTGCCCAACATTTCTGAGTAGATTTGTGTATTTCCCCTTGGATTGTGGATGTATGTGAAGAAGGCCAGTTTGGATTCTAAGTTATCTTTGGAGGACTTCAGTAATACCCTTATTTGCCTGGTTATGCCAAGGCGAAATTGCTTCCAATTTGGTACCTGTTCCTTTTTCTTCCTGGACAGCATTTTTTTTTTACTTTTGTTGTAGAGTTATTTGTATCCGATGTCTACCAGATAGGTTTACTCTTCCTTGAGGAAGAAGATTTTGTCCTGTCAGGTATTGCTGAATCCATGCATTTATATAAAAGGTAGTACAGTACTTTGGTGTAGGTTTGAACTTTAGTGCCAGTTCCTACTGTTGGGAGGGGGCTGATGATGGTGAGGGACGATGACACTGCAAGCATGCTGCAGTGGTTTCATGTGTGGGTTAGTACCAAGTCCAAGATGCTGTCACCTCTTGTGGGAGTGTCATCTGGCTGGTCCAAGGCACTGGCATTGACAAAGTCAAGGAATCTTTGGGTATTTGTGTTCTGGCTCAAGTAGCTCTTCCAATCAGTGGTTAGGTAGTTAAAATTATCCAGGATCAAGGTATAGGGTTGAATCTTTATAGATTTGAGGAGGTCCAAATAGGTGGCATGGGCATCCTGAATCAATGTTGGAGGTCTATAGCTAGCTATGAGTTGAATAGGGGTCTTGTCATCCATTAACTGCACCTGGACCTTCTCTTGTGCATCACAATGTTTGACCAGTCTGGGGGTGTGTATATCTTTAATATATACTGAAACATCATCTCCTTTGGCTTTACTGCCCTCAGTTTGGGGTCTGTATGTATGACAGGATGAGTAACCAGGTAGGACTGGAGTGGTCTCCGCAGCATTTAACCAAGTTTCTGTGACTGCACAAATGTCAGCATCTTCCAGAGTTAAAAATTATTGCAATGAGTGCAGTTTCATGTTGAGACTCTTAGTGTTCAGCAGCATGACCTTTCAATTGCATTTAGATGGGATTCTCATGCTGGTAGCTTGGACCTCAAGACATTGCCTAAAATAAGCACTATAGGGGTGACAAGAACTTTTGCCAGGAGCCTGAAGCCAAAGGGAGACAAGTGCTGACCATCTCTGGCAAAGCATTGTGGTCTGTCAATGATGTCTTTCCAGGCCGACAGGGCATAAACAATACCCCTCAGTAGTACATGTAAATCTACTTACTGGATTCAATTTAATACTATTAATCTGTGAGAAAGAACCAACTATAAATTGGCAGGTACGACATTTTCCACATGGGAAGGTACCCCTCACTGAATAAAAATGTGTAGGCAGTCAGGCAGCAAGACAAACAAATTTACTATGAACCAACTTATACTTCAGACTGTGACCATGTTTAAACAAAATAAAAGGAACATTATTTAATATATTAGAAAGTTCATGATTCCTCATAAAAAATTGCCAATAATAGTTAAGCAAATCAGTTAGCTTCTGACTAAAGATAGTATAAATGGTAACAAAGTGCACACTTCTCTTTTTGTTCCTATTACCATCCATCCATCCATCACATTGCCCCCAGTTCCAGACAATGAAGAGGAAACAAGCTTATAATTAACCTGTACAAGAACAGTTGGTTCTATGTTAGTGAGCAGTTCAGAAATCAGCCTATTCAATGGCTAAGCATCATTACTATACAGCTCAAAATCAACATTAATACATCCCTGTTCCTCAATAACCTTCCTACAGGATTTAAAGACCTCATCTCTAGTATAAAACCTACTTATAAACGTGCCAACAGTCTTCCTAACTTCTTCATGAAAGTCCTTATCATTATTATATAACCTACATATACATAAATGTTTACCACAGAGCAGAGAATAGATCAAATGCAGGGGAGGACTTCTCCTCCAGTGCAGGTATTGTGCATCAACAATTATCGTCCTATACATTGAAGTCCATATTTTTCCATTGCTCAAGCTTTGCAACTTTTCATTGAGAAAGGAAACTTTCTCTCCCATGTGTAAACCATCAAAAGTAAAGTGAAATCTGTTATTCTGTATATCCCGAACTGTCAAACTCATGTCTTCTAGCAGAACAAACAAATAACAAATTGTCAATATATCTAAAATAATAAACAACATACTTATGAAAAAATCATGTTCCTACATGTATTGACTTTCAAATAGGCCATAGGCAATTTGGTATACATGGGGGCAAAAGGAGCCCCCATAGCCATGCCTTGGGTTTGATGATAAACTTCATTACTGAACTCAAAAAAATTATTAATGAAACAAAAATAAAAAAGTTCTACAACATATCTAGTAAGGGGACCATCGCCTAAAAATAATATAGTGCTTCTATACCTTGTTCATGAACAATACTGGTATAAAGACTTTTAACATCTAAAGTATGCCAGTATGGGTCTATGTTCATGCATCAAAAAAAAATTACAAGGAACAGCTAATAATTGAATGTTAAACAGCAAAGCTTTAATGTGATGAAAAAGCTTAACAGTGAAAAATAAGTCACTGAATAGCCATAGTTGGCCAGCAACCAGGACGTGCCATGATGCATAAGGTAAGCGAAGGAAACCTTTTTTAAATTTGCCCTATTCACCATGTAGTATGATCCTGGAGTTGTTGGGGTGGGCAGAGCCCTCCACCTTGGTTGGTTAGGTTTGCAATGTTATGTTGGCCAACTATGGCCATTCAATGAATTATTTGTCACTGTTAAGCTTTTTTGGTAAGTTAAACCTTTGCTGTTTAATGTTCGCTATATATTTTTTTTCGCTGCACCAACATAGACCCAGCCAGTACATGCCTGTCTTACATTCAAGTTGTTACATTTTGTTCAACAGATCAGTCATGTCTCTTAAGATATGAGAGAAGTTACACAAGAAAAGGGAAAAAATATTTGTGCAAAAATAACCCAATATTGTGTGTTTATCGCGCATACAATTTTCAAAAGCCCTATCCAGAGCAGATTTAAACAAGACAGAAAACTGTTGTATGAACTCATTATTAAATGGAAGAATAAACCAACTCATATGTTTAATCATAGATATGTCTAAAAGATTTTATACAATAGTCTCAACCTTATCAAACATTGAATCATCTGAAAACTAAGCATGAAAACTCTCCTCCAAACATTCACTCATATCAGAAAAATGTGTAATTTTAGTAACTGACTTCAAAGTATTAGAAAATAAATGCACCAAATATAAGTTATCTACAAACTGAAAGCTTTCTGCATTAAGATTATGCAAGCATGGTAAGACAGTCAGAATAAATCTGAGTCCTAAGCTCAATACAGACATTTGTTCATTAGTAAGCACAAAACCAGATAAATTAACAATGATTGAATTAAAACTACCAACACATCTCTCTGAAGTTGCCACAGAGTTTGTAATATTGCCATCTACCTCTTTCATAACCTTGCCATGGCTGTCCTTCCACGGCTGGGTTACCATTGTGTCCTTTATTTTTCCTTCCCCTGTTTTTGTTACTGTGAAAAGACTGCTGATCTCCATTTGGGAAATCACAAAATCTTTGTTGGTGGGCCACCAGTTCTTGTGCAGGTAGTAATAGGAGAAAGCTATGCTCATGTCTTTCCCATTCCACAGCATAGCTATTTCCATTAGAGGAAGCAAAAGACCCCATCTGCTGTTTTTTTTAAACTTTTATTATGATGTGGGTGCATCCCACATCCTCGAGCCATTTGATTGGTCTTCCAAATAAAGGCCCACCCACTATTGTAGTCACACAGATCTGTCTTTGGCTTAACATTTTTTTCTTATCAATCAAATCAAGTTCATGAGATTTTAAGTTATCATTAATGTCTACCAGCACTGAGTCAAAATAGAAAACCCTCACTCGTGATGTTAACTCAGTACACAATATATGTATCTTTTCCTTCATGTTACTTTTTTTGTCTTGTGGAACGGGATTTTGCTGTGGTACTAGAGTTGATTGAAGTTTCTTCAGTGTTTTGGGTCTATTGCCTTTTGTTTTATTTTATTTTATTTTACTTCTTTTATTAGTTGTTGTTTTAGTTAGATTTTTCTGTCTGGACTGATGAAACATGAGATGTCTTTACCGTGTGGCAGCAGTTATCATATTTGTAGCTATATAAGGGATAATATGAATGCCTCTGTCACTCTATTTTTTAATTTCTCCAAATATTTTGGGTTTCTAATACTATGATAGGAATGGACCCCATTCCTAAGAAAAAGTATGATTAAAGTCCATGAAAGATGTCAGCCAAAAGTGCTCTTCGCAACAGTCCTTCTGCAATTCGTACGGGATTACATGGATTGGTAACAAATCTAAATATGAGTGTAGATTCTTTCTTATAAGACCCATTGCTCCAACTACTATTGGAACTGTCTGGGTATATTTCTTCCACATTGCTCTCCTTTCTGCCTGTAGATCCTGATAATTTATGACTTTGTGTCTCTCTGTACGTAAGACACGGTAGTCAGTGGGTGTAGTGATTTCAATGATCAATGCTACTCTAATGTATGGCTGTGCTTTTTGTGAAGTAAGCACAAATTGTCTGCATAATTTCATTCCATCTTGCAGCTAAATGATGACTTGTTTTTATTAATTCATTATTCTCATGCTTTACCCTGTCAGTTTTCCTGATACATTAAAAACATCTTATTATTGCTTTCAGCATTTGAGATCAAGTTTAGTTTGTAGTTAAGTCTGAAATATTTGATAAGTAATGAGATGAGTAAGTAGTTTATGTATTTTATTTAATTTAGATGTGTTTTATGACCTAGTTAATCTTTGAACTCTATATAGAATATTCTTTTCTATTCTATGCCATATTGATTTCTGTGGCTCCAACAAAGGGTTTTTGATGAATATACCCTATACGTATGGCATATTGGTTTATGTTAATAAATGCATATGTTAATAAGATCATAGAGTTTACTCCTAGTATCCTCAACAAATGTATTAGGGCCAGTGAGGGCAGTATCCCAGTCTGTTTTCATAAGTATGTAATTTATTGCATCATAACTTCTACTGGGTAAATATTGATAATGACTAGGAAGGATGATTTATTTATTACTGAATTTGCTTTCACTCTGAGGTTAAAGATAATGGTATTATAAACTATGTTAATAAGAGGGGCCATATCCATGGGTGCAAATCAGAAAGATCCTAGGTCTGTTAATATGATAAATCTAAGACATTGCTTTTTCTAGACTTCTTTGTACTGTTTGTTACATGTTGCTTTGATTAACATTTGGGCTTATTTGCTTGATGTTGTTTAATTTAATCTTTTAATATTTGCATAGTTTGAATCCTTATAAAGAATATTTTTTTAGTTATTCTTTCAGTCTGAAGTTAGGAAAGTTAATCCTCATGTTCTGTTGTAGCCATAGAATGATGATTTGTATGACATTGTATTCAATATCACATATATTCCTTGACAAACTGTACCATCTACTCAGCTTAGAAATATCTTATTCTTTCATTAAGGTTCTGTATTCAGCTATTTCACCTTGCCTTCTTTGGGACCTCTCTTTGGCTTCTCATTCCATAGTAAAAAAGTTCCTGAAAGGAGTTCATCAAATCACCCCCTCCTAAGAAATGTGAATAACTGTGAGTGGCAATGTTTCATATTATTAGATTAGGATTTTATGGTTAGTTGCTATATTAGTATTTGTGGCAAAGTGTCTGCAATTAGGCAATAGTTTCCTCCCCTTAATATTAATTGTTCTTATATTTATTTTGTAAAATGTAGAGATTCGATTACTTTGTTGCATCTGCATGTCATTATCTGAAGCCACTTTAAATGTGAAGTTCTATCATGTGCAAGTGCAAAGGTGATAAGATATAGACATGCATCTAGTAGAGATGAGGCTTCAAAGATGCATTGTTTTGTAATTTATTATTATTGCTTTTGAACTAGTAAATTGTTTTTGTTACGGCTAGATCATATTTAATCACATCTGAATTCTGTGCAACACTTCTGTTGTATGTTTGTTCTGCTGACAGTTCAAACCGCATACAACAGATGTGTCATATTTCTGAACAGCAGAGATAGAAATCTTTGCTGGCTGCTAATACTTTTACTTACTGAGTATATTACTGCAAATGTAATTCTATGGGATGGATACCATAGTGATTTGGTTAGTGCAACACAGAGCTCCTGCTATCCTTCTCTGCTGTTCTGAATCTGATTTTAATCTCAGCCCCAAGGTATAACATCAACGGTGTGTGTGTGTGTGTGTGTGTGTGTGTGTGTGTGTGTGTGTGTGTGCGTACGTGCATGTGTGGGGGATAACTAAAACAATTCCATATGAGGAAGTGCTATAAATACTCACTATTTCCAGAATGTAAACTGAAACACTGCAATATTTTAAGCTAATGAATGTCATTATCCATTCTTCATTGATTACTATCCCACCCATGAACTTGATAAACTTACCAGATCTGCCCAAAGTAGTCTGGTACGACAGCCCCACAATTCCACTTGTAGGGCAGCATGGGTAATCAAGTGATAGCACTTCCATCAAGTGCTAAATTATCAACAGAAAAGAAGAGAAACAAGTTTCACCAAGTCTTTGAGGCAAGTTTTTTTAAAGGGGTAAACCACCTTGCACCCCTCATGCAGAGGGATGGTCCAATTATCCCTTTATTTAAATATCCCTACTCCAAAGTCACACAACAGTGGAGAAAAAGAAAAACTTGACTGTCAGTTAAAGTTGTTTTACTCCTTTTTGTTCAAATGTACAGTACTCAATGAATTTGCTGTTGAAAGAAATAGGGTATCATGGGCAGCAAATGTATTTCAATACCAGAGCTACTCCTGAGGTATGACAGCATGGTCAAGAGGTCAACCTGCTCAACAGCAGTACCTGTAAGATACACGGAAAATGCATGCATGGCAGGTATTAGGGTCAGCATTCATACATTCCTAACCAAATTCAAACCCAGAATAGGCATGTGGTAGCATACACTCATGAGGGAATATTGACTTTTCTAAACCATTTTGCCTGTGTGAATCATACATTTTTGCATTCCTGACCTTCCCTAACAGCTTCCTTTCAGTATCAGAACAACTCTACCTTTATATGGAACTTGCTACTACTGGCAGTCTGCCTTATCACCAAGTACTGCCTGCAATACCTCGTCCTTCTTAAAAGTGGAGCTGTTACTTCACAAACACATTCATAGACTTTTAGGGCTACACCACAGCTTTGAGATTTTGTATTGGCATGCTTCACCAGTGTAAACCTCCAAATAGGTTTTGGAATTGTGGGCCCAGTTCTACCTTAGAAATTGAACATGGGTCTTCAGCAGTCCCCAGCAGCATACTCTGAATGAAGGCTGTCAGAGCCCTTTGTTTTAGACTCAGACATGGGGTAACTTCCCAATGTGACCATCTACTCCACTCCCAAATTATTGCAGTACTTCTTTCTTTTAAATATATTACACTTTTTAAATAGATAGGCTCCTTAAAGCACTCTTTCATTCACTAGTGGTAGAAGCGGCACTCTAGTCATATGACTTGTGCTTTACATATTACAAATGCAGTGTCTTCATCTCTGCCTTTAATTTTATATATCACAAATGTTTCAGTGATGATCTTGAATGTCAGGTGAATTGTCTGAGAAATAGTAATGTGTGGTTCTGTTATGTGTATTCAAGCTTTTAAGCTGTTTTTACTGCTTACTGTCTTTCAGGTAATATTATATGTAACTTGACTTCCTCAATGAAAGTCAATTCATTAATGGTCGACATAAATGAAGAAACAAAAACTATCAAAAAAATATTTACTTTAGATTCAACCAAGTTGGTTGTGTTGTTGTTATTATTATTATTATTAGCTAAACAGGTCGACCCACTAGGGACAAGTGACTGATTTCAGAACTACCTCAAACACCACTCAGACTCACATAGTAAACAAAAGGAGTGTGATGGAAACTAACCCTGGACTGCATGATAAAACCAATTAGCTGCTAATAGTCTTTCTCTCAGTGCTTACCCTTGATTATTTAGTGAAATCAGACTACACTACTGCTTTGCATCTTTCTAGTCTGCATAAGCATAGTTCTTCAACATTTAAATCATCTTTTTCTTCCTTGCATTCTGTGTTAGTCCCTGCTTCATGCCCTGTGAATCATAAATATCAGGCATTAGCAGATAAATGTACACTTCCATTTGATCAGAATTTTAACTAAATTGCACATTTTTTTATCGTAATGTTCAGATGTTTCTGAGATTTCAAATACCACGATGCTTGCGTGCTTTCTCTCAATATTCAAAGAACACTAACGCATTTCAAAAAGGAAACTTATGTTACTTATTGGTGTTTCAGGAAATGAAGTGCTGTTCATCCTCATTGTTTAATATTCACAGTGATAAAGGAGATGTGAATTCATCATAATTTCTACATACTGTTGCTATGATTCACAATCCTTTCCATTAAACATAATGACAGACTGGGGATTTTTCATTGCTCACTTTGGCATTACGGTGATATTTAGTGAAGATATTCTATCTCCACGTCAGTCTGATTGCCACCACACAGAAGACTCACTCTTTAATAATTGGTTACGGCTTGAGAGTTAAAAAAGCAATACCGCAATGGTACATCTGTGTATTTTAAATATTGCTTTCTATTGATTTCATTTCAATACCACAAGAAGTGGAATCTATTACATAAATTAAATGATACTTTCATTATTTTTAGATCATTCACCTCTATTAGTTACTCATCTTACTTTGATACCAACTAGAGCACTAGCTCATTTCAGCATTAAAATATATGATAGTTGACGATATGATCCCAACTATTGGCTAATGACCGATTTTATAATAATATATATTTAGATGAACTGGGGAAATTATTGATCAGTGGCACATTTTAGGATTTGGAAATTTTAATAGGCTGATGTCATTTCCCATTACAATGTTCATTGGACAAAGTAAATGTATTTTGATTCGTTAGTCGGGAGTATGCAGAGTTGTGTGATAAGGTCTGTTTATGTTTTCACGTGATATATATTTCCTGATTGTTCGATATTGTTTCTTAGGTTTTGGAATTTTGCTAGGCAGATGTAATTTTCTATTATTGCATTCATTGTAGGAAGCAAATATATTACAATTCATTAGTCTAGAATAGTCAAATCTATGTGATAGGTCTTTTTAGACTTTTTATAGTGATGTATACTTCCTGGTTGTCTGATATTGGACTTGGTATGAAATATTTCATTGGATCTTAGCAAACTGATGTGATTGGACTACTGATATGCAGGAAATGATTTTGATAGGTATAATTATGTTTTTTATAACATTTCTTCTTTGTAAGCAATGGACTAGTATGTTTTATATGATCTGTTTTACAATGAAGTGACTTTTGAAAGGTTGTCTGTATATTTTTAAATGAGTGGAGATTTTTAGCAAAATTTTTGATCTGAAGAAGCAGTCATTTCAACCATGAATGTGCTAACCGTAATAAACATTTTATTCAGAAGCTTCAATTGTGTCTTGCTCTGTCCTGATTGCCATCAATCTCTTATATATGTTAGTGATGAGTATGCTTAGGTCTATTGCTTCTTATAGACACTCTAGGTATTGAAAATCATTTTATTGTTCCTTTCTGATTTCAAACATATAGATATAAGTTTACCAGCAGCAATGTGTTGTAATTTTAATTACCATTGCAGCACATGTAATGTTTAGTCAAATAATATTACAAATGAATAATTTCTTTTAGAACTTCTTCACAGATCACATTTGACTCCATAAGTAATTGAACATGCTAGGTGAATAATACTTTAAAACTTTTTCATAGATCACATTTGACTCCATGGGTAATTGAACATGCTAGGTGAATAATACTTTAGGCCTAATAAACTGTCTTTCGGCTTTTCCCGATTAGGGGTCGCCACAGCGGAACTCCGGTCCTCTAATGATTGGCAGTAGATTTTTACGTGCTGGCTTGCTGGGCCTAACGCACAACCTTCAGCGAAGGAACGCCCTCCATGCATGTCGACACACAGAAGATGCTCTAACTGAGAATTGAACGTGCAACGTCTAACTGTGAGGCGACAATGCTACCGCAGCACCGCCAAAAAAGTTTGTTTCATTATAAATCTTTCATCTGGTGAGCAGTTGCTTACATTTGACCATCATTCTATCAGCTGTTGCATTGGGTTTGTATTGCAAGTACACCAGCGTCCTATATTCTTGCATTTCTCAAAGATAGATTATACTTCATTATCTAACATTTGGATGTCTAGAAATGGGATGATATTTTTGCGAGATGTAAACCTCAAATTACTGGCAGAGTTCTATTGATAAATATAAAATGTAGTTGATTAGTATCCCCCATCACTGGCAATGCTTGTGATATTGATAATATTGTGGTGAAATAAAAAATGTTGTTTAATGTGGCACAAAGAAAATGTTTATTTAAATGTTTTCATATGATTTTCTATGGTTGAAAGAAGTCTGCATAAATCTTATAAAGCTTTAAAATTCCTTGTGGCAAAATCATTTCTTAAAAAGAAAGTTTTCAATAACATCACAGATGACAAGAAGTTTTTTTTTTTTAATATAATTATATTGATTAAAAAATAGTCATTGAAAATTGGAATTAACGATATTGATAAGTTTACATTTGTCAATAGGAACTTAATGGACATCTTCAATAAAATAATTAATCCACTGGATTTTTCTATAGTGCAATTTTTTTCAGTTTCATTAGATACTTTCTGTATCTGTTTCTAATTGTTTAGAAGTTGCAGAACAAGTATGCAGAATTGCCTTCCTAGTAATGTCTAGTAGTTACAATGTAGTTAGTCATGTCTGCACCTTTAGCAAGTATGTTAAAAATTAAACTAGTACAAAAACATGGAATCTATCTGCCATTATCCTCAATGCATTTTCAGGAAGGCTAGGTCTTGTTTAACCAACTCAAAGGTATAATGATAACTGTATGCATGTTTACACTGCATCAAAGACCATTAGATTATATTTTGGATATGTCATTTGCTGTGTAATAGATGCAAAGGCTATGTGTTTCAGTTCATATTGGTCTCAGGTCTGTTGTGGCACTTATTAAGGCTCCATCTTGAAACCAGTAGTTTTTAACAGCCATTTTTCTCTTTTTTTTGACAAAATTTGATAATAGTTGGGTTCTCAAATTTGATGATTATGTCAACATTAAAATTTAGCAAACATCTTTAGAAAGTTCTAGGGTGCCCTATAATTAGTCTCATTATTAAATGTTAGTGTTGGCTGCAGAATATTCAGAAATTAAAATTGCAATTAAGGCAGCCATTTAATGCTTTGTTACATTTGAAAATATGTCCCCATCATGAGCAGGAGGCATATGGTTTGTAAGTTTCTCATTAAAAATATTTTATTGAAAATGATTGGTTTGTGGTACCCTGACCCCATGTGCAAAGTGAGAAAAGACGTTATGGATGAATGGATGTATGGATGCATGGATGGATGGATGGATTGTTTTGTGACTCAAGAAATCTATCAGAGATATGGCCTGGAATTTTTTAGATAAAACAAATACTGCACTGAAAAGCTACTCCTGTTTGATTTTATCAGTCCTTAACTTTGGAATAAATTAAAAACAAACTGCCAGAATCTCTTACATTTATTTGATAGTATTGTCCATTCTGATCCCCTTAGATGCTTTTCTAACTGACAAAATGCTTATTCCTAATCAGAATTGTCTAAAGTTCTTAGAAGGCCATTTGGGTTTAAAATGTAGCCATTTTTCCTGAAATTAAAAGACAGTACTGGTTTTACTTGGAAGATTGTTGAACTTGATTCTGAAAAGAATGTCAACATCCCTTTTTACACTTGTATTCTGTATTCTACTCCATACTCTACACTGGTTTCCTAAGCACACATTAGATTTGTATACTAATTTACTGTGTCTGATATCATTTCACAGTTAAAGATCCAGCCTGCTGCACTTTATTCTTAGCCTCACAACCCAATCACGCTCTTAGGTTTGGATCATGGAGCCTATTTTCTTCTTACATTTATGGAGATAAAGATCAGAAAGACTGATCAACTGTATTTTTCCTTTGCCAAGCAGTGAATGTGTTGCAGTATGCAAACAATTTCCAAGTGGCCTACTGTTATATCAGATATTATAGCACCATTGGAGGTCTCATCAGACATTTTCTACAGAAGAACAACTGCCTAAACCTCATTTAATTATGATGTTTCAGAAGCTGACATTACCAAAACAGTGGTGTGAGCTTCAGTTCACATATTCACCAAGCATTACAAACCAGGTCCATTTCCTAAAATGCAATGTGGTTTTATTGTAACAGTTTTCTTAAGGAATATTGGCATGAGCCGTCATGTAACTTTCAGATATATAGCCTGGTATTCAGTGAAATAGCATGAAACTACTGGCAAGACATAAAGGTGATAAAATATTCTAGTACCTATGTAAGAGGTTCCCACTGCAACAGATGATAACTAGATTAATTTATATCTTTTGGTATTAACCCTTCCCTTTCCTCATTTTGTTTTGTTTAGATTTACTAGTCTTATATTTTCCTCATATATTGTTTTGTTCTGAATGGAGTGTGGTTATGGAAAGTTTGTTAAGAGGAACATAACATTTCTCATCTCCAGGTGTTTAACCTTATACAACCAGATCTTCTAAATATCAGGTTAGAGTTTACAGAGGTCTAGTATATATTAGCTAATGAAAGGGAGTAATAACAGAAAATAATAGCTTCTACAAGTTGACTGATAAGAAGATTCAGTTTATGGCATCGTGATTTGATTTACTAAGGTTCTTCACATTCTGTTTTCAGAATCTTGTTAACATTCAGAAACATATGTCTAATAAAATATAACTTGCCCTAAGG
Organism: Protopterus annectens; assembly: GCF_019279795.1. Classification (NCBI taxonomy): domain Eukaryota; kingdom Metazoa; phylum Chordata; order Ceratodontiformes; family Protopteridae; genus Protopterus; species Protopterus annectens. The sequence continues at coordinate 685,862,085 of NC_056730.1, read as the reverse complement.
TGCCACACCTTTATGCTTAATTGTATTTATTGAGGTAGTTCAGGATTTCATATGAGGTTGCTGACTGCTTTCCCATAATCAGAGAGATCAAGGCAGAAGATAACATTTATTTAAAAGGATTTGTTGAATCTTTTTCATTAAGTCTAATTTTGGTCAACTGTCTTGGCTATGAAAATTCTTCAGATAATGGTGTTTGTCCACTGAGATCACTCTAGGAGTCAGTTGTGACTTGTAAGACATTATGTTAGTGAGTGGATACTACATTGCTAGCTAGATGTTTTCCTTAGGATTCTGTCATATGGTAGAAGTTCTTCAGATAGACAACTGCTCTGTACAGTTTCTGTGGAAGAGTTGGTCCTTTGATACATCCTTATGTGCTCTTACTGTTTGATCAAATAATGTCATCAATGTCCAAGGACAGATAACCCTCAGTGTGTCAGCATTATAAGTCAGACCTAGTATTCTTAATACATTCCAAGCCGGATCCCATTACTGCCTCTTAGTTATCTTATAGTTTATATATGAACCACTGTCATTGCCCCTACCTTCCCTTTTCCCAGCATTCTCTGAAAATATAATTATTGCACCTGTGAAGTGAACTCTTCTGTTGTCTCTTTATTATAATGATGTGATACTTCTAAGACTAGTATAAGTTATGCCATGCGGTATCATTTCCATACAATCTATGCATGTCATTGTGCATTTTTTTAACATATTACCCATTTCAACATTAAGGTATTTGGCATAGACAAGAAACGAAATACCATTATGAACAGATTAACAGTTCCTGCAGGTATTACCATCAGATATTTTAATAAGACAAGAATCTGCTTTCCCTTTTATTTACAGTTTTTATAAAGGAAGTGGTGAACATAGTTTTTGTACAGCAATAGACCATACTGAAAACATGCAATATTTCAGTTAGCTTCATTTTACTGATCTACTCTTAACCAGAATTGGAATTGAAGGAATGTGGAAGGAACTCATTCTCACTGTTACTCCTTTTTTATTTATTTATATATTTATTTATTTATATATATATTGTTGCTATATCACTCTCTGGATATTTGTAATCATTTACTACTTAAATTAGAGGTTTAACATTTGGATTTACAACTTTTAATTTCATAAACTGTTTGAATTGCTTGCATTTTGTTTTATTCATTTGCATTTTGGTTTTCTCCCAATGACTCACTGCTTTTGTTAGTTTCTTTTGTATACTTGTTAGCTGTTCCTGTTTGTTATGCACATGACACTAGTATTTTCAACACTGAATCATGATTCATTAAAAACCTAGAAATAATGTGTGAAAATGTGAATTTTGCTAGTACAATTTACGTTTATGTTATTAATTTTCTCTGAGGTAAGAGATATCAAGTTTATTTTTACTAGCTTCTTGAAGTTATGCTGAGAACTTAATTTTAGAACCTTTAAACACATTTTGTATGAAAGCTTCAGTGATCTACCAGAATCTGAAAAAGGTTTTACTTTTCTGAGTTGCTGTTCTTCAGGAAAGAACCTTCTTGCTAAAATCAAACAAATGCCAGTTCTAAAGTTGGCATCTTTAGTGATATCAGAAGAAGCAGAAGAAGTAAAAATTGGTACAATAACTGAAGAAAATGTTTGTTTTAAAGATGCAGCTTGCATTTAAATTTCTACTTGGTATTTTTTTTTGCATGTGTGTAATTACTGCTCTGTTGGACTGTGTATTGAAAGGCAGAAGGAAAGTTAAAGTTTAAAACTCAATCAAATCTGCCTTCCCCTATTAAAAAATAAATGTAACACTTGGGATGATGTTTGAAGAGTTCTATGGCTGAGTTTATCATCTCCACCAATATGCAGTCAGAATGATCTTTATAGAATTTACTGAGCTCATGGATGGACATGTACACATAATGATGCATACAATGATGTCATGTCTGTAATACATAAGCATGGTCCTCCACTGCATGACCTAGTTCTTTTATTTTCATTCAAATAGTTTAAATCTGATCCTTGCTATCATCAATAAAATTTCCTGTGTGCGCATGTCTTTTGGTGTATATTATTATTAGTAATAGTAGAGAAAAAATCCAAATGTGAAAGAATGTTGTAAAATACTCCTAACAGAGCTAGATGTCTAATGTGTGGATCAGAATTTAAATGCTTGGGGGCAGATCCTAGATGGCCAACTGAGAGCAGTGAATTTTGAGAGCTCCATAAACTAGTATAATAATATAGGAACATTTTATTATTTTCAAGTTTAAAATATCAGAAATCTATAGATAAAGTACTAAACTACATAAATATCAATTTTGGTGAAGATAAAAAAAAATTTCCTGTAAAGTAACATGGAGCTATATTGAGCCACTGAATATGAACAACTCAAAGAATTCTCATCCAGATGCTGCTTTGAAAGAAAAAACTGCAATTGATGACATCTACCTTACAGGGACTATCTATGAAGATGGATGGCTTTAAAAATGACTTGGAAAACCTCAAAGTAAATTCTCAAACACAGACTGATACTCTTAAGGAACTATTATAGCAACATCATACAAAAATAACAAATATAGAGACTTCTCTAAATGACATTGTAAGGGAGACTCATGAATTTCTGCTTAAACAGAATACATGGCTACTTAACAAAATAGATGACATAAAAAACAGGGAAAGGAGAAACAACATAAGGATCTTTGGTCTGCCTGAAAACATTGAAGGAGAAGACATTATTTCATTCTTAATAACCTGGCTTTCTGAATTTTTAGACTTGAAAGAGGGACTTTCATTTGGAATTGAAAGGGCGCATAGAGCACTGAGGAAACCTGCTTCTAACTCAACAAATACTCCACCTAGATCCATAGTTATAAAATTTCTTTCATTTCTGTACAAGGAGCTAATATTAAAATCTGCTTGGAGAAAATCACCCTTAAAATACAATCAAAGCCTGATAAGGGTTGGCAATGATTATTCTTCCAGAATACTAGAACAAAGGAAAAAAAGTCTGGCCAATAATAAAACTGTTGAAACAAAACAACATTAGAGCACAGCTTGCCTTTCCAGACAAGATAAAAATACTTTTTGCCAGTGAGAGAAGAACCTTTAATGACTTAAAAGAAGCTACTATATTCATCAAAAACAACAACATAGTGTCTATCCGAGAAGAAATGGAATGGATGGCCCCTACTCTTAAAAGAATAAAAGAAACAAATCCTTGGACTGATACTAGAAATAATAAATAAAAAACTGATTCCAAGATAGCTGTCCCAAAAAAAAAATAACTCTTACAACTACATCTTTCAGAGTCTCAGCTGATATGGTATATCACTTGTCATCTGTTTTTAATTAAAAAAGGAGGGTTTCTTAAACAACTGAGAAACAGTAATGATTTATTCAGAATGTTCAAAGAGTCCAATAATTCTTCACAAAGGTAGGTCAAGATGGGTTACTATTTACAATATATATAAGCCAAACAAAGCAGCATATAATACAAACATAGACATTTCTATTCCCCTACTTGAACTCAATGAATACTTATCTTGTTAATTTTTCATTGGATTTACATATAATAATTTAAGTAATTAATTAACTAATTCAACAAGGTACCATTCATCAGAGTTCAGACTCAAATGTAACACATTAACATCACATATAGTAGCAGTAACAGTAGAGTGTTTTGAAAAATAAATGCTGTCATGGAAACTAATGCCGTCTTCAGTTAAAGTATGACTTAGAAATGTCATGTATATCCCAGTTAAATAATAGTAGCAAGCTCTTAGTACAAATGTCATCATTATTCTGTCTAAATATAGTTAATATCAATTATGGCAGGTATCACAGCTACGAGTGCTGTTTGATCAATAATCCTGATATGGTGTGCATGCATACAGATGTGTCTTGCAGCTAGTACAAATGTCATTATTCTGTCTAACCATAGTTACTATCAATTATGGCAGGTATCATAGCTTTGAGTGTTGTTTGATCAATCCTGATATTGTGTGCATGCATGCAGCCATGTCTGGCAGCTAGTACAAATGTCATTATTATTCTGTCTAAACATAGTTAATATCAATTATGGCAGGTATCATAGCTTCAGGTGCTCCTTGATTAAGCCTAACATGGTGTGTGTGGATGCAGCTGTGTCTGGTAGCTATTGTATGTTGCCATTTTCATCTCCGGGAAGCTATGGGTTGCTGCTTGTGATCGAGGTTTACTGATGCTTGTGTATTAGGAAGACACACTTGGTGTTTTAACCTGGATCCAGGGGAAGGGGGTGGTTAAACTTTGATTTGGAATATTTTGGCAGACAATAGTTTGTTAATACATCTGCTGAGTGAGAGGTGGGAAGGCTGGAAGAATGTGTTATCTCTTGTTGTGGCGGCTTGTTGGGAGTTTTTTTTTTCTTGATCTGTTTGCTCTATTCTTTTACTGACTGCTGCCTTGCTGAAAGGGAGGGAATTTAGGCTTGAAGTTGCATTGAAGTGAAGCTTGCTTCAAGTGTATCTTGAGCCTCTGGTATACAGTACATAGACACACTAACAGAAACAGATGCTCCCAGGTTGCTATGGTAATGGAGTCAGAGTGACGATAATGCTTAATGGCTCTGAGGAACCTCTGAGATCATTCTCGGCAATGAAGTTTTTGGTTTAAAAAAAAGTGTGTGTGTATATATATATATATATATATATATATATATATATATATATATATATAAAAGGGCTGTTTTAAACCTCATTTACACATATTAATGGTCTCCCAACACTTCATTTAGCTCATTAAGTTGATTCTTGATAAAAAAATAATAATAAGTGCAGTTTTATATTTAAAATCTATTTTGGTCCAAACACATTAAGGACTTACATAAGAGTGGAAGTCTGAGTTATTGTGAAAGACTAAGAAAACTTGGTCGTGTGCAGTACCATTTGCAGTGGTCTGGAAGGTCAGCTTGCTCAGCCGTGTTGGGCATATGGGGATAGCTGATTCTAGGGGTGTTTGGGGGGTGCCAGGAAGTGCTAGAGAGTTATAAGATTTCCTTTGTGGAAATTTCTGTGGGAATGGAAGGTGTGTTGAGTGGTTCACTGGTAGAGTGGCCACTGCATGGAACAGGCTGGTAAAATGGAACAAGACAAATATTGGTTTGGATGTTTTAAGAGCAGCCTGGAAATACACCACATGAACTAGTGAATGGTATTCTGGCAAAACTGGATGGGCATTGTTGCCCGTGCTTGAAGTACTGATATGTGTGTATGTAAGGATGGAAATATACTTATAACAAATAAAAAACTAGAAGGGTCTCATAATTTTAAGTCTATGGGCTATATAAACAAGCTTGGAAAGAGCTAATAATAAGAATAAGCATTACAGCTTGTGGTCTCTCAAATAACTAAGCAACAGCCAAAAAAAAAAAAACACACACACACACACACAATAGTTATGTAATGTATGATTTTACTAAATCTAGACATAAAATATATAATCATCATATAAGATGAAACAGTCTGCTGAATTTAGATATTAAAGAAAGGATTTAATAACATGGGCTTGTGTATAATAACACTACTGTCCTAACTTGTCATAAATGACATACACTACATTGAACATCAAGGGGAAGCATTATGATTTTCTTATATAAGTAAATATGCATAACAAGTCATGTAATTCCTTTAACTTGAATTGTAGTTTTTGTAACCCATCTTGACCATATATAATAATTAAGCAGTTACCCAAGGTAACTAATATTTTATACATGACATCAAACTGACAAAGTTGTTCATGAGAAACAATAGAAGCCTGAACTTGAAATGTCACAGAATGTAACAATCATATTCTGAACAAACAGTATTAAATTGACAATAGTCTCTCCATTTAATAACATGGGCTTTTGTATAATACTACTATTTTAACTTGTCATAAATGACATACACTATATTGAACATCAAGGGGAAGCATGATGATTTTCTCATATAAGTAAATGTGCATAAGAAGTCATATAATCGTTTTAATTTGAATTGTTGTTTTCTAACCCATCTTGGCCATTCATAATACTTAAGCTGTTACCAAGGTAACTAATGTTTAATACATGATGTCAAACTGACAAAGTTGTTCAAGGGAAACAATAGAAGCCTGAACTAGGAATGTCACAGAATGTAACAATCACATTCTGAACAAATAATATTAAATTGACAATAATCACTCAGTTTAACCTTTGCTGATTATACAAAATAGAATGTGACCAATTAAATGTAGAAAATTTCAGTATATGCCATAAAATAGCAATTTATTAATATGGAAAAGGAACTTGTAATCATTAATCACAATAACTGAATTTGTTGTTTTTAACCTATAATTTCACTCATTTTATAATATGAAATGACAGATATGAAACTCCTTATGTGTAGGAAATGGGGGAAAGAGGGATGCACTGATAATTAAAATACACTAGCCTTCATCAATTTTCACATAAAACAAACTCGATACTTTAAGTAAGTTAGCAACAAACAAAGTGATTACTTAAATGCTGGCAGACAATGAAATATAACTTCTGATATATCCAGTAAAATATATTGTATTATAAACATTAGGTATAAATATTATTACCATCTATTTATATTAAGTAATATGTTTTGAAAGACTTCATCAATAAGGATGAATAGGCTAAGTAACTGTGTTCTATAATCTTCTACTGAGGTTTTATATATGATACATCCTACTTTACTATGATTGAATTGCTTGTCATCTATCTTTCATGAAAATATTAATTGCTTATACAATAAGTTGACATTTATATTGAATTACAATTCTGTCTAATCTACAATAGTTATACATCTGTTCAAAATAATATAAATATTGTTTATTCCTATTACAGATATTCTCCATACGATAATTCAATTTATGGAGCTCTGATGTTCTGGATTGTCAAGGTATGAGTGGTAATCTGATGGACTTAGGTTTATCCATCAGATTAGGAATGATTTTCATTCCATGGCTAGTGCGGATCTTAGTTTTGTTAACATTCATTAATTTAAATTTGTTATTTCACAAAAACATTTTAGTATGCCTGAACAAAACCTTACTTTATTGGTAACTGATAATTTCCTTTAAAAGCTCAAAACATATACTTTATAGTTATCAGAGGAAAATGTTTAATAGTCACAACAAAACAAAAATACATAGTCTAAATAACCTAAAATGGATTTAACTTTATTATCTTTAAATATCAATAGCTTAAACAGTCCTAGCAAGTGATCAAATTTACTGAAATATTTAAAAATGAACAAAGCACAAATTGTCTTCCTTCAAGAAACTCATTTCATAACAAATGACAATTACAAATGATATCATAAGGAATATATGAATTGGCACAGTCCACTTATATGACAAAAACAAAAGGGGTAACAATTTTATGGAAAACAAATGTGATTAACCCAGAAATCATTTATAAGTATGAAAATAAAGAAGGCCTTATGACATTAGTAATAGTTAAATATAATAACAGAATATAGACCATAGCCAATCTATACTGGTTCCCAGGCATTGGAACAGGAACTGTTAAAAAACACGTGGGTTTCATTTCCAGTAATTATAAAGGCAACTTAATATTTGGAGGAGAGCTTAACTGTATATTTGATATTTCTGAAACTGCAAATAAAAGACCACTGTGTACATCTGCTGTATCAAAAGCTTTAAACAAGTGGGTTGCATAATTTCATCTTGTAGATACTTTCAAATTTAAAGAAGATAAATCTTTCTTGTTTTCACATCAAGATCACAGATTTGGTTCCCTAACTAGAATAGATAAAATATTTGCTGTCCATGACTTATACTCTAAAATCATTAATTTCTCAATCACTCCCTGCCCTTTTCAGATCACAATACATTGATACTAAAACTTCAAAATGCATACAATTAATCTTTCACTCCAGAATTCCAGCATATATAACTAAAATGAAAGAGTTCATACCCTGGTTATTATCTGAATTACAGTTCTTCTTAGATATTAATTACACCACAGAGATAAATAAAATAATGATATGGTCTCATTAAAAGCTTACATATTTGGCAAAACCCTAACTTGTTATATAAAAAAATCAGAGAATGGGATTCTGAAGTATTAGATGTACAATCCAAACCTTTGTCAGTGAAAGCTGAAAAAAATCTAAATAATTTGGAGATGAAAAAGAAAGTTGAAATATTAAACAATAAATACAACAAAATTCTAACACATAAAACTAGTTTAGCTTTAGAAAAACTAAAAATGAATACCTTGGCCACTTCTCCCAAATATCTACATAATTTATCTGCAAGAATCAAAATACAAACAAAAAAAAAAAAATAACATTAAAAAGTATCTTCCATGAAAAGAAAGGGAAAAATGTCTCAGGTATAGGTGACATTCTTGATGCCTATAGAAATCACTATATGGAACATTTCCAAAAAGAAGACATACATATCAATCAATTAAATCTAGATGAAAAATGTTCTAATCTTAAAAAAATACCAGAAAAATTAAAACTAGGTCTGTAAACACCCATATTCTACAAATAAATTACAGATATAATAAAAGAGGGAAAAATAATAAAGATCTAGGTATAGATGGCATAATTATGAAAATATATAAATGTTTTCCTTCAAAGATACTATCCCTCTTCTATAAAACTCTGTTATGAATTCAGTCACAAGCTTTAATACCACCCTCTTGGAGATATTCCTTAATCACACCAAACCTATGTGCCTCATATAGACCTATATCATTATTAAATAATGACTATAAGATATTTATGACAATATTAACTAACAGAATGAAAATACCACTATCCAAAACAATAAATAATGGTCAGACTGGATTTATATATCATAGACACATACATGACAATATTAAAAGGATAATTTCTCTTATAGATTATGTTACTAAAGAAAATAAAGAAACACTCATAATTGGCTTAGATATAGAGAAAACCTTTGGTTCCCTAAATTGGGACTGTTTATTCAAAATCCTGATGTTATTTGAATTTCCTACATCCTTTGTTCATCTCCTAAAAAAAAAAAAAAAAATATATATATATATATATATATATATATATATATATATAGACAAATAATTTAACGCATGTCAAGTTAGGTCCTTTTACCTCTGAATCTATACATATAACAAAAGGCACTAAACAAAGATTTCCCATGTCACCGATTCTATTTGCTCTGGCTATTGAAATATTGGCAGATTCAATTCATAACAATATAAAAATCAAAGGAATAGATGTTTATGAACAATACAATTCTAAAGTACTACTATTTGCTGATGACATATTACTAACATTATCTAATACAAAAGAGACATTAGAAGAGTTAGATATATTAATTGACACATTTCACATTAAATTTAGGACTCCATTTCAATAAATCAAAATCAAAATTTTTATTTTTAATAAAGAAAAAAGAACTGAAGACTAAGGGGGATCACATCATAGGGAAACAAAAATCTACCTTAAAATATCAAGGAATTGAGTTATGCAAGGATAATAATGAATTGATCTCAAAAAAACTAAAATAATATCACCAATACAATGAAAATCTCTGTGGAAAAATGGAACAAAATAATATTAACGTTTGAAGATAGAACACAGCTAATAAAAATGGTTTTACTTCCCAAGAAATTATATATAGCCTTGGCAATACAACTGTTACCAGAAAGGAATATACTTAAAGAAATAAATTCATGCCTAATAATTTTTTTATGGTTTCCCAAAAGAAACAGAATAGCTTTAAGACATATCAGACCATGGAAACAGGGAGGATTAAACTTTTCTGATACAGAAACACATATAAAAGCATCAATATCTAAATCAATCTCAAATTGGATAAGTTCAAGTTACTCTGCAAATTGAAAAGAATTACTAACTGTAATATCAATAAATGTATTTGATTTACAAAAAAAATTCAAATAGATAAAAACAATTTTCCATGGCACATATTATGTGCAATATAACATAACTAAACCCACTAAAACCCATATGATTAATTATTACATTGACTCATTTAGGAAAATTATTAATGCAAATATAGATTTAAAAATCTAGTTTTATATTTTAACACCATTTATAGTCACAAAGAACTTCCCACATAATATATATAGAGAAATTATTAATTCCTGGGAACAGAAAGGCTTTGTTTGTTGGCTCCAATGTATCAAAGAACTAAAAGTTTTAGATATGCAAGTAATAAAAACAACATACAAAATTCCACAACAAGACTGGCTAACTTTACAGAGTATTCTGTCATATTTGCAAGATTTAAGTAGAATAATCAACAATTCTTCATTTAAAGAAATGCCTAGCTTTATGAAATTCATATATGAAATCATAAATAATGACTTTGACATGGGAAACAGTATTTCAAAATTTTACAAAATATTGATAAACTGTAAAACAACAAGCAAAACGTCATACTGGAAATATATAACAAAAGGACACTCAATATAGTTAACTGAAGATATTAAAACAAATATCTTATCAATAAAATATACATCCTTTACACAATACTGAAAGTTTTTAATTGGAAATGCTTACACAGTGCATTCTTAACCCCAGATAGAATTAGTAAAATTAGTTCTTCCATAAAAGAATATGTTGGAAATGTGAGCAAGCACACAATATAGATTGGAACCACATTTTCTTTGATTGTGTTAAAATTAAGTCATTTTGGATTGGTATTAATAACTTTCTACAAGCCTTATTTAATGAATCATTTTATTTAACTTAAGATCTTGTATTATTAAATGTGAACAAAGGTCCTCGTTTGAATAGGTCAAACATGTATCTAGTATGGACTATACTTTCAATTTAAAGGAAGTGTAGAACAAGAAGATGGAATACAAACACAATACCAACTTTGGAAGACTTCTACAGCCTACTGAAGACCACAGCGTTAATGGAAATTAAAATGAAAGAGCCAAGAATTTATCCAAAGCCGTTAATCAACAACCTGTGGGGAAAAGTCTTATCATTGATTGACACTATACAATAACTGATCAGACACTCTGATAATGGATTGGACATACTTATAAAGTAACTGTATACATTAAGATCTGTTATAGTGTCAGGCTAATGTAAATAGTGTCATAGTTATTTAAGATGTTATGTATACATACTAATGAACTCATTCAAATGTATTTGAAAAATAAAAAAAATTAGGAAAAATAATTTAAATGCTTGAGAATTTGTTTGGAGGATGACCTGATGCCTTGTGCTTACAGAGATAGATCAGTAATGTCTGCTGCCACTGGGATGCTAAATGCAAAGAGATCACTTTGACTAGCTTAGAGTTATATCTCATTCCATTCTTCCATTTTTGTTAAGGACATGTGGACTTGATGAGGCACCCTGCATGCTAGCATGTTTGTGCTGTCTTTCTCCCATCTGATCTATTAATTCATGGGTAAGATAAAATCTGTGGTAGCAGACACATCCCTGTCCTATCCCTGGGTTACACTTCCTTTCTGGAAAGGTGTTTACTCTTCCAAATGAAAAAACAGTCCTGCAGGTGTCTGGATACAAGGCCCAATCATCCTTACTAACCTGTGCCTTTCTGCCAATCACACTACCTTAAGGACTACTCTTCTTTCCTTATCCCAGAATTCTCAGAGTCTTTGAAGAGGTGATTAAACCCACTGGGGAGCCAAATATTTTGGATTAGAAGATGATCAGTTACTCTGTCTCATTTAATCTATCTTCAGTGGTTTCTTGATTTACCAGATCTCCTTAGTGGATCTCTTTCAAAAAGTATGACTGCATGACTGATGTAGACAGCTGATTTTAGGGTGAGGAAATCTGCCTGTACCAGCACACTTGTATATCTTTCTACTTCACTTCTTTACTCAGAGTTCCAAAACAACATTGGGATTATTTGCTTTCTTTCCTTCCTTCTTACATACCTGAAGGGATATGATGTAGGATACTATCCCCAGTACTCACATGTTCTCATGATGATCCATCACAGTATCTGGATGGACTTGAGCTGGATGGTTTTTAAGGCTTTTTGAGGTCTCAACTCCTCAGAATCTATTTTGGTAATGGCTCTTAAGAACAAATTCAGTAAGAAGGAGATTCCCTCATTCTGTTTGAGAAGAGTGGGTAAATATATATGAAGTCTGCAAGCCCAGCCAGATAGAATTTTGCAGATAATTCTGTCATTTGCAAATATGAATGTAAAATACATGCTTGTTGTCCTAAATGTAAAGAAATAGTGTTAGATGTGGAACTGGAAAAAATGTGACAACGGTGCACTCTACTGACCAAAGTAAAACATGTGGTGACCCTTTGATGTAGACAGTGGTGCCAAAGGGTCTAGATGAAAAAATTATTTCTATTGTTTTAACCAAGAGTTAAATTGCTAGATTTAAACATACAAATGTATTTTTATTGCTCTGTTTCCTGACCAGCTGCAAGATAAAAAAATGGAGATGTTAAGAATGTAAATGTAGTTCTGTTAGCCTGGAAACCCAGGGAAGTGTGAAGAATGATGTAATGTGTAGCCTGGGAATGCCATGAATAGCCTGGGAACCCCATGAAAGTGTGAATAATGATATAATGTGAATCATAACTGCAATTTTAATTTAAACAGAGAGAAATAGAGAGGATTAAGCATTTTTGTCTTGACCATCCAACTTACAGCACTGTCTTGCTCATATCTAAGTCATCTTAGACTTGTATTTGCTTTTAGAAAATAGCTAAAAACTAGAGAGATTAGACTAAGTGTTTTTCTGTGATGTCAGAGCTGTACTACTGAATGTATCTGTGATCTCTGAACTCTTGACTAGCACTGTGCAGTAAGAAGTATTGTCTTGTGTTTTTATTATTTCTTATTAAATATTTTAAAATGTTTCAACTGTGGCTTTTTTTTTGTAGAGATAATTTAAGCTCTAGAGTATATTGCATATTTATAGTGATTACTGTATCAAGTCACTCTAATAAGCCTTGACTGTTCAGTTATACTTCTTCTGTCGGCTTTTTTTGATTAGGAGTTGCCACAGTGGATCACCTGTCCGCTCATGATTGGCAGTGGAGTTTTACAGTGTTGAGTTGCCAGCCCAGCGCCCAACCTTCTACAGAAGGCACACACACACACACACACACACACACACACACACACACACACACACACACACACACACACACACACACACACACTCACACCTAGGGCCAATTTAGAGTGCCCAATCCACCTACAGCATGTCTTTGGGATGTGGGAGGAAACCAGAGCACCGGCGGAAACCCACACGACGACAGGGAGACATGCAGACTCTGCATAGAAGGCACCCAGCCGAGGATCGAACTGGAGAACCTCTTGCTGTGAGGCGGCAATGCTAACCGCTGCACCACCGCTGCTGCCCTGACTGTTTAGTTATACTACCAATTGGATAATAATATTGCACAGTAATAATTGAACACCCTTTTAAGAGCCTTTGAGTAGCTGATAAATATTAGCTGGGTAGTGGCAGGTGGTACTACTGTAGTCTGGGTAATAGGGGCACAGCTGGAGAACCTGTGCCAGCCATTTCCAGGAGTGTCTGTGTAGTTTTATAAACTCTTATCTCAAAGTGTGTGTCAGCTACGTGGGCAGGGACTCGAAGCACTGGATGGACAGAGAGGGTGCTGGAGGTTTTAGCTTGCCCAGCTAGGCTGAGATCTTGAACCTATAGCTGGTCCAGTAGGAAGTCTTATTGGGGAACTGGAGAGCAAGGCAGCGACCAGCCCCAGACTGACTGTGATCTCTGTGTGGTCTTAAGGGAAATTGCACTTTACTGTGTGTATTTGTTATCCTTTCTTCATATATGAAATGCCCTCTGTGGTGTTAGTGGTGAGGATTGAGGCTCTTTGATTGCTGGGTCAGGACACGGGCATCACATATTAATTGCTTGGCAGTGGTGAGATATCCACATCACATATTAATTGTATGGCAGAGGTGGGATATCTACATCACATATTAATTGGCTTGCAAATATTAATTGGCTTGTAGTGTTGTGAGTATTGTGAATTCCTGTAGTTTGTGTACAGTGAGCTTTGAAGGTGTTTTATACTTTAAATCAGCCATGCAGTGAAGACTCAGAGTTCAGATCACAATTGTTTTATTTCTTTTGTTAACTTAGTTAGTCAGGGTGAGCAGGCAGCTTGTCAGCAGAGGAGTATGGAAAACTGACAAGGAGCCAGCAGGTGGAGATATGCCAGGCCAGGAGACTGGTGCATGGAAACCTGACTAAGGCAGACCTGATTACAGCCCAGGTTACAGCAACCAGGAGGACGATCAGACTGTCAGTGGAGATATAATACCCTCGGAGAATGGACAGCTCAACCTTTCTGCAGAGGACTTAAAATTCCATCTGGAGCTAAAGAGACTTTAGTTGGAGGCCAGGCATTTGTAGATAGAAGCCAAAGAAAAGGAGAGGCAGAGAAAGCAAGAGAGAGAAATGCTGACTCTTCGCCAGAGTCATGGAGGTAATGGAGAAGGGAGTAACTGGATCCCAGAAGCACAACAGGTCAGTAAATTGCTTCCACAGTTTAAAGAGGGGGATAATGTTGATAGTTTCATTCATATGTTTGAGAGGGTATACAAGCAGTATAGTGCTGACCAAAGACTCTGTGTATGGTTCCTGACCCCCTTACTCCATGGTAAAGCTGTAACACTGTTGTCTAAAATGTCTGATGTTGATGTTTTGATTATACTGCTGTAAAAAATTGTCTTTTAGAGTTTTTTAAGCTAACACCTGAAATGTATAGGAAAATGATTCATGAGAATAGATGCAAGGCAGATGAAAGTGTGTGTGAATATGCTGCTGAACTGAGCACTTATTTCCATAGGTGGGTGAGTGGATGTCAGGTCACCACTTTTAAAGGACAGGCAGACCTTTTGATGAGGGAGCACATCCTTAGCACTTTGCCTGAGGTCATGAGGAACTGGTTAGCTGATAGACAATGTGCTACTTCAGATGAGTTGGGGAAGAAGGGAGACATATACCTGGCAAGCAAGGCAGCCCTGCACAGGAAGGGAACCCCCAGTACTGCTCATGGGTCTAAAGCAACTCATGGTGGGCAGCACAGACTGCTGCAACAGAATCTGCCAGTAGCAGGGGAAGCCACTAGTCCAGGTACACATCCAGGAGCTAGGGTTAAATGTTTTGAATGCAACCAGTGGGGCCATGTGGCATACAGGTGTTCATGAAGGCAAGGTGGGAAACCAAAGGTGAGGGAGCCAGTAAGTGGGAAAGGCAAAATGCCAATATAAGGTTTTCTTGAGAAAGCAGGGGTACTGAACTACCATCCTGCAGATGTCCTGAGAGGGAAGGATTTGGAAGAGGCTTTACCATGCGCTTATGCAGTCACACGCAGTCAGGCTAAGAGACAAGCATGTGGGTCTGGTAGTCTGGGGAGACCCAGACAGACTGCATACTTGGCTGCCAGGACTGGTGATGTGGTTACTTCAGGGAGGGAGCTACTCTGTAGCAGTGAAACTGAAGGTGAGCCACAGCTGCTTGTAGGTAGTGATATTCCTTTGGACAGAGGGACGGCAAAGGTAGTGGTGAGTAGTAGTACCCAGGCTGACAGTGAGGCACCACTTTCAGAGGATGCCAGACTTCCTGTGGAAGGGGAGCTGGGAAGGGTTACAAGGAGAGAGTTGAGACAGGCTCAGCTCCCAGACCCTACATTGCAAGGCCTTTGGCAGGTAGCTAGGGAGGCGCAGGATTCTCAAGGAAAGGGGGAATCTGTACACTGGGAAAAAGTGTTACTATACAGAGAGTGGATCTCTGAGGGAGGGCTAGAAGGTGAGAGAGTACAGCAGTTGGTAGTGCCTAGAGCCTACCATCTGGTGCTTCTAGCCATACCTCATGTTACACCCTTTGCAGGTCTTATGTGCATAAGAAGTACAAAGAGGTGTATTATGCAGAACTTCTGCTGGCCTGGAATTTCTCGAGATGTAACAGGATACTGCAGGACCTGTAAACAATGTCAAAAGGTAGGCAAGGCAGGAGACAAGGTGAGAGCTCCTTTGATGCCTTTGCCTGTGATTGAGGAGCCATTTCAGAGGAAAGCTATGGATATTGTTGGTCCTCTGAGTACCCCAAGCTCCACAGGGAAAAAGTATATCCTAGTGGTAGTGGATTATGCTACACGATACCTTGAGGCAGTGGCTTTGTCCTCCACTAAGCAGAGAAGGTGGCAAATGCTTTGTTAGAGATTTTCAGCAGGGTAGATTTCCCAAAAGAAATACTGACTGACAGAGGTGCCAATTTCATGTCAGACCTGCTGGCTTGTCTGTGGAAGTCCTGTGGGGTGAAGCATATGAAGACCACCCCCTACCATCCCTAGATTAATGGTCTTGTTGAGAAGTTAAACTCTACAATCAAGTCCATGCTACGGGCATTTGCTGATCAGTTTAAGAGGGAGTGGGACAAATATTTGCCCCATCTGTTGTTTGCTTACAGAGAGATTCCCCAGGAATCCACAGGTTTTTCACCCTTTGAGTTGCTGTATGGGCATAGGGTGAGGGGACCTCTAGATTTAATTTGAGATGAGTGAGAAGGTGAGTGCGAGTCTCACAAGGAGTCTGTTGTGGCATATGTCCTAAACCTCAGAACAAGGCTCAGCGAACTCATGGGCTTGGTCCAGGAGAACCTGGCAGAAGCCCAACAACAGAAAAAGGTGTGGTATGTTAGGAATGCTCGAGCTAGAGAGTATGCTGTGAGGCAGCAGGTAATGGTTTTCATTCCTGTCAGACACAACAAGCTGCAAGCAGCTTGGGAGGGACCCTACAAGTTGGTAAGAAAGGTAAGTGATGTTAACTATATGGTGGAACTGCTAGGCAGATAGCAGGGGCACAAACTGTACCATGCTGACATGATGAAACCTTACCATGATAGGGAGGCCCTTGTGCTGAGCATTTGCAGTGTTTTGCAAGAGGAGTCTAAGGGAGATCTAGGAACTGATCTCCTCAGTGAGGATCAGGCTGACACCTCAGTGGAAGGGGTAGCAATGTCCCAACAGCTATCTCCTACCTACATTTGAGAAATCCAAGCAGTGTTGCAGGAAATTGGGGACATGTTCACTGGGAAACCAGGGTGCATCCACCTGGGGCAGCACCAGGTGGATACAGGACCCAAAGGCCTATTAGGCAGGCTCCTTTGTAGAGTGCCTGAGAGAGTCAAACAGACTCTGACAGAGGAGGTACAGGAGATGTTGGAACTAGGGGTGATTCAGGAGTCCAACAGTCCTGGGCCTCCCCAGTGGTGCTGGTGCCAAAGAAGGATGGTAACACCAATTTCTGTGTTGACTACAGGAAATTAAATAATCACACATATTTGGATGCTTACCCCATGTCTAGGACAGATGAGGCCCTAGAGCAGCTGGGTGGGGCTAAGTATCTTAAAACCATTGATCTTACCAAGGGTTACTGGCAGGTGCCCTTGACTCCCAGTGCTAGAGAGAAGTCAGCCTTTGTGACTCCTTTTGTCTTGTATGAGTTCAAAAAGATGCCATTTGGGATGAAGAATGCCCCAGCAACTTTCCAGAGGCTGATAGATCATATCCTAGCAGGAGCAGGAGGGTTTGCCCATGCTTACCTAGATGATAGTGCCATCTACAGCCATTCCTGGCCAGAGCACTTTTAGCATGTCAGAGAGGTGCTGGCCAGACTACAGAGGGCAGGGTTGACCATTAAGCCAAGCAACTGTCAGGTGGGTATGGCAGAGGTCTCCTACCTAGGACATAGAGTAAGGAGTGGTAAGATAAGGCCAGAACCTGCCAATGTGGAAGCCATTCAGGCATGGCCTGCACTTGTTACTAAAAAGCAGGTGAGGGCATTTTTAAGGACAGCAGGGTACTAGAGAAAGTTCGTCCCCAGTTATAGTATCATAGCTGCTCCCCTCACAGACCAGACAAGGAAGAACAGGCCATATAAGGTACTGTGGACCCCAGCATATGAGCAGGCATTCCAGAGGCTTAAAGAAGCTTTGGGAGGAGCCCCTGTGTTAGCCAGTCCATATTACAGCAAAGAATTTGTTGAGCAGTTGGATGCTTCCAACCATGGGGTGGGGGCTGTACTTAGCCTGATTTCTTCAGAGGGAGAAGAGCACCCAGTGGTTTATCTCAGTCATAGGTTCCAGGAATGCTACTCAGCTGTAGAAAAGGAATGTCTAGCCATAGTGTGGGCACTGCAGAAACATCAGCCTTATCTGTATGGAAGGAAATTCACTGTTATGACAGATCACAACCCCCTAACATGGTTAAACAGAGCCAGCCAGCAAATACCAAATTGCCAAGATGGAGCCTGGGATTGCAAGCATATGATATGTCAGTGCAGCACCACAGTGGTGTTAGCAATGCCAATGCAGATGGGCTGTCAAGACAGGGAATGGGGTAGGTATACTCAGATAGATAGACCTGACCCTCTCAAGCAGCATTTCTCAAGGGTCACTTGAACTAGCTTGAGTTCTTCAGGGGGAGAGATATGTGAAGAGTGGGTAAAGATAGATTAAGGCTGCGAGCCTAGCTAGATAGAATTTTGCAGATAATTCTGTCATTTCTAAAAATGAATATAAACTACAGGCTTGTTGTCTTAAATGTAAAGAAATAGTGTTACATGTGGAACTGGAAAAAATGTGACAACTGCACTCTACTGACCAAAGTAAAGCATGTGGTGACCCTTTGATGTAGACAGTAGTGCTGAAGGGTCTAGATGAAGAAATTCTTTCTATTGTTTTAACCAAGAGTTAAATTGCTAGATTTAAACATGCAAGTGTATTTTTGTTGCTCTGCTTCCTGACCAGCTACACGATAACAAAAGGAGATGTTAAGAATGTAAATGTAGTTCTGTTAGCCTGGAAACCCAGGGAAGTGTGAAGAATGATGTAATGTGTAGCATGGGAACCCCAGGAAAGTGTGAATAATAATGTAATGTGAATCAGAACTGCAATTTCAATTTAAACAGAGAGAACCAGAGAGGAATAAGCATTTTCCTAATAAGCACACACACACACACACACACACACACACACACACACACACACACACACACACACACACACACACACACACACACACACACACATTCACTCATACCTAGGGCCAATTTAGAGTGCCCAATCCACCTACAGCATGTCTTTGGGATGTAGGAGGAAACCAGAGCACCCAGAGGAAACCCACGTGACCACAGGGAGACATGCAGACTCTGCACAGAAGGCACCCCAGCCGAGGATCGAACCGGAGAACCTCTTGCTCTGAGGCGGCAACGCTAACCACTGCACCACCACTGCTGCCCTGACTGTTTAGTTATACTACCAATTGGATAATAATATTGCACAGTAATAATTGAACACCCTTTTAAGGGCCTTTGAGTAGCTGATAAATATTAGCTGGGTGGTGGCAGGTGATACTACTTTAGTCTGGGTAATAGGGGCACAGCTGGAGAACCTGTGCCAGCTATTCCCAGGAGTGTCTGTATAGTTTTATAAACTCTTATCTCAAAGTGTGTGTCAGCTACTTGCGCAAGGACTCGAAGCACTGGATGGACAGAGAGGGTGCTGGAGGTTTTAGCTTGCCCAGCTAGGCTGAAATCTTGAACCTGTAACTGGGCCAGTAGGGAGTCATATTAGGAAACTGAAGAGCAAGGGAGTGACCAGCCCCAGACTGACTGTGATCTCTGTGTGCTCTTAAGGGAAATTGCACTTTACTGTGTGTATTTGTTATCCTTTCTTCATATATGAAATGCCCACACTGGTGTTAGTGGTGAGGATTGAGGCTCGTTGATTGCTGGGCCAGGGCACGGGCATCACATATTAGTTGCTTGGCAGTGGTGAGATATCCACATCACATATTAATTGTATGGCAGAGGTGGGATATCCACATCACATATTAATTGGCTGGCAAATATTCAATGGCTTGTAGTGGTGTGAGTATTGTAAATTCCTGTAGCTTGTGTACAGTGAGCTTTGAAGGTGTGTTATACTTTAAATCAGCCACACAGTGAAGACTCAGAGTTCAGATCACAATTGTTTTATTTCTTTTGTTAGCTTAGTTAGTAAGGGTGAGCAGGCAGCTTGTCAGCATAGGAGTATGGAAAGCTGACAAGGAGCCAGCTGGCAGAGATGTGCCAGGCTAGGAGACTGGTGCATGGAAACCTGACTAAGGCAGACCTGATTACAGCCCTGGTTACAGCAACCAGGAGGACGATCAGACTGGCAGTGGAGATATAATACCCTCGGAGAATGGATAGCTCAACCTTTCTGCAGAGGATTTAAAATTCCATCTGGAGCTAAAGAGACTTTAGTTGGAGGCCAGGCATTTGTAAATAGAAGCCAAAGAAAAGGAGAGGCAGAGGAAGCAAGAGGGAGAAATGCTGACTCCTTGCCAGAGTCATGGAGGTAATGGAGAAGGGAGTAACTGGATCCCAGAAGCACAACAGGTCAGTAAATTTCTTCCGCAGTTTAAAGAGGGGGATAATGTTGATAGTTTCATTCATATGTTTGAGAGGGTATGCAAGCAGTATAGTGTTGACCAAAGACTCTGGGTATGGTTCCTGACCCCCTTACTCTATGGTAAAACTGTAACACTATTGTCTAAAATGTCTGATGTTGCATGCTTTGATTGTACTGCTGTAAAAAATTGTCTTTTAGAGTTTTTTAAGCTAACACCTGAAACATATAGGAAAATATTTCATAAGAATAGATGCAAGGCAGATGAAAGTGTGTGTGAATATGCTGCTGAACTTAGCACTTATTTCCATAGGTGGGTGAGTGGATGTCAGGTCACCACTTTTGAAGGACAGGCAGACCTTTTGATGAGGGAACACATCCTTAGCACTTTGCCTGAGGTCATGAGGAACTGGTTAGCTGATAGACAAACTTCAGATGAGTTGGGGAAAAAGGGAGACATATACCTGGCAAGCAAGGCAGCCCTGCACAGGAAGGGGACCCCCAGTACTGCTCATGGGTCTAAAGCAACTCATGGTGGGCAGCACAGGCTGCTGCAACAGAATCTGGCAGTAGCAGGGGAAGCCACTAGTCCAGGTACACATCCAGGAGCTAGGGTTAAATGTTTTGAATGCAACCAGTGGGGCCATGTGGCATACAGGTGTCCATGAAGGCAAGGTGGGGAGCCAAATGTGAGGGAGCCAGTAAGTAGGAAAGGCAATATTCCAATACTAGGTTTTCTTAAGACAACATGGGTACTGAATTACCATCCTGCAGATGTCCTGAGAGGGACGGATTTGGATGAGACAGTACCATGTGCTTATGCAGTCACACGCAGTCAAGCTAAGAGACAAGCATGTGGGTCTGGTAGCCTGGGGAGACCAAGGCAGACTGCATACTTGCCTGCCAAGACTGGTGATGTGCTTACTTCAGGGAGGGAGCTGCTCTGTAGCAGTGAAACTGAAGGTGAGCCACAGCTGCTTGTGGGTAGTAATATTCCTTTGGACAGAGGGACAGCAAAGGTAGAGGTGAGTAGTAGTACTCAGGCTGACAGTGAGGCACACTTTCAGAGGATGCCAGTTTTCCTGTGGAAGGGGAGCTGGGAAGGGTTACAAGGAGAGAGTTGAGACAGGCTCAGCTCCCAGACCCTACATTGCAAGGCCTTTGGCAGTTAGCTAGGGAGGCACGGGATTCTCAAGGAAAGGGGGAATGTGTATACTGGGACAGAGTGTTACTATACAGAGAGTTGATCCCTGAGGGAGGGCTAGAAGGTGAGAGAGTACAGCAGTTGGTAGTGCCTAGAGCCTACCATCTGGTGCTTCTAGCCATACCCCATGATATACCCTTTGCAGGTCATATGGGCATAAAACGTACAAAGAGGCGTATTATGCAGAACTTCTGCCAGCCTGAAATTTCTTGAGATGTAACAGGATACTGCAGGACCTGTAAACAATGCCAAAGGGTAGGCAAGGCAGGAGACAAGGTGAGAGCTCCTTTGATGCCTTTGCCTGTGATTGAGGAGCCATTTCAGAGGGAAGCTATGGATATTGTGGGTCCTCTGAGTACCCCAAGCTCCACAGGGAAAAAGTATATCCTAGTGGTAGTGGATTATGCTGCACGATACATTGAGGCAGTGGCTTTGTCCTCCACTGTGCAGAAAAGGTGGCAAATGATTTGTTAGAGATTTTCAGCAGGGTAGGTTTCCCAAAAGAAATACTGACTGACAGAGGTACCAATTTCATGTCAGACCTGCTGGCTTGTCTGTGGAAGTCCTGTGGGGTGAAGCATATGAAGACCACCCCCAACCATCCCTAGATTAATGGTCCTGTTGAGAAGTTAAGCTCTACAATCAAGTCCATGCACAGGCATTTGCTGATCAGTCTAAGAGGGAGTGGGACAAATATTTGAGTTGCTGTATGGGCATAGGGTGAGGGGACCGCTAGATTTAGTTTGAGATGAGGGGGAAGGTGAGTGCGAGTCTCACAAGGAGTCTGTTGTGGCATATGTCCTAAACCTCAGGACAAGGCTCAGTGAACTCATGGGCTTGGCCCAGGAGAACCTGGCAGAAGCCCAACAACAGAAAAAGGTGTGGTATGATAGGAATGTACCGAGTCACTTGAATAAGCCTTGACTGTTTAGTTATACTACCAATTGGATAATAATTTTGCACTGTAATAATTGGGCACCCTTTTAAGTGCCTTTGAGTAGCTGATAAATATTAGCTGGGTGGTGGCAGGTTGTACTACCATATAGCCGGGATAATAGGGTATAGCTGGCGAACCTGTGCCAGCCTTTCCCAGGAGTGTCTGTGTGGTTGTATAAACTCTTATCTGAAAGTGTGTATGAGTCAGCTACTTGGGCAGGGACACAAAGCACTGGTTGGACAGAGAGGGTGCTGGAGGTTTTAGCTTGCGCAGCTAGGCTGAGATCTGGACCCTATAGCTGTGCCAGTGGGGAGTCTTATTGGGGACCTGGAGAGCAAGGGAGTGACCATCCCCGGATTGACTGTGATCTCTCTGTGCACTTAAGGGAAATTGCACTTTACTGTGTGTATTTGTTATCCTTTCTTCATATATGAAATGCCCACTCTGGTGTTACTGGTGAGGATTGAGTCTCCTTGACTGCTGGGCCAGGGCACTGGCGTCGCACTGTTGATCATGATCTCGAGGGTCTTTTAGTAAATTGCCCTGCTTAAGACTTCCAGAGGGGTTTCCAACTTTGAATGTCCTTGTTTTGACCTATGTTCTGTCAATTGCAAAGACCTCCTGTAGCTGTGGAATTCCTCTAATCACCTGCTTAAGAACTATCCCTTTTAAGAAAGGAATATTTTTGCTTTCTATGAAAGTTGACTCATCCACTGCAGAAGGTTAATTTTTCCTGGTCTTGACAGCCTGTCAATGTGGTGATCCAGGCTCTGTAAAGTCCTGGCTGCCTTCTTGTTTAATTAATACCCCTATGTTATGAAGATTTTTTTTTTTTTTTTTTTGCATTGTTGGTTGGTAGGGGCTGAAATGGGTTTGCGATTGGCCTTCTTCATGTTTGTACTCCTTGGTGCCATTTATGTATCTGAAGAACAAGTTTTCTGGAGAGTTATAGAAAACTGTGGCATGCCCTTCCTTCAGTAGGCCATTCTTTCACTTTAGGGTCAGTACTTGGCATGGAGGCGGGATCTCATATGGACTTCCCTTGTATGTTTTAGGATAATGGGTTTGCTTCCAGGCACTACGTTTCATACAGTCTTCTTTAGTTTTACCTACCATTTCTGTTCTCAGCAGGCATTCTCATAAATGCCTTTTTACTGGGCTGCCGTCTCCCCTTGTGGGGAATCCCATTTTTCCTGTCCCAGAAATGCATGTATTTATTATTGGGGTTATGCATCAACTCTCATTCCTGTGAATGAGATACTGTGATCAGCTTCTCCTGCTCTCTCCAACCACTTAAGGGAGAGTTATCCATGGTGCCCAAGTCAGATTTAGGTCTGTGGGTTTAGGGATCTTTAGAGACAGACCTTGTCTGCTTCCTGGATGTTCATGTCCTTACATTCTTTCTGCAGGACAGCAGGAGAGACATTGGTGGATTATTTTCCTTCAGCAGGTTTAAAGGTGTGAATTCCATGCTTCTTCTACATTTCATCTTGGTGTTTAGGCATGTAGCTTTGCCTCAACCTTCATCGGTGACTCTGGGGGGAGAATTTATTATTTTAAACATTTGATGGTATTGTCGTGGATGTCTCCCCACTGTGAGAGGACTTCTGGCTCTATTCATTAACTGGCTGCTCCTCTGTCCCACTGCCTTTTGTCTGGGTCTTGTATGAGGGCATGAGCTGCTGGGAAGCCTTCCTTCTGAGTTTAAAGTAAAGGAGTTCCCCTTGTGGACCCAACATTACATTATAAGACCTCATCTAGCTTGTTGTGGACATTTGGATTTCACATACCTGCTGCAAGCTCTCTGTTACTTATGGTGTCATGGAAAGGTCTTCCTTTTCATCTGTGGGGGGGGTGAGATTGATGTAAAACTTTTCCTGTTCAGGTAGTACCCCCCCCCCCTTTGTAAAATTGCATTCTATTTCCTTGTGAATTTTCTTTCCCTTTGAGAAACTTTAACTTTTTGTTCTCAAGACCACCTGTCTATTCTGGTATCTTTTGGGTTCCTATTACGTGATCACAAATGCATTCTGTCTTATGAATCTTAATCGAACATAAAAGAACAAAAAGGCAAAATAGCGAAGCGGCTTTTAAGCAAATTCTTTCCCTGGGAAAGAATTTGCTTGGCTGCTTCCATTACTTTTCCGTTTTTGGCACTATAGTGCAATATCAGAGTTGGTATATTTAAGTAGAGGGTGTGGGGCACAGCCCTCCACATCGAAGGGTGTGTGGGGGGGGTGAAGCCCCCCACTTTATGTAATGTTTCAAAGGGGTTTTTTTTATATATATTTTTTTTGGAACAGCGATTTTTTTTCCCTGAGGTTTCGACATTGTAAGCTTTCACTTACATGGGGCCGATTAATCATTATTCACTTTTTTAGGCATTCAATGGTATAATAAAGAACCTGTCTTTTCACTTAGTGGTAGGGAAGTTACTCATAAAATGGGCATCCTACAAGGAAACATTTGAAAAGAATATGGAACAACTAACTGGTTTCAGGACTGGAAAAGGAGTTTGACAAGTCTGTACATTGTCACCTTATTTATTTAATTTAGACTCTGAATATATTATGTGAAATGCTGTGTTAGATGAATCAGATGCTGGAATCAAAACTGCTGGGAGAAATATTAGCAACCTTAGGTATGCAGATGATATCACTCTGCTGGATGAAAGGGAGAAAGCGTTGAAGATAACGTTAATGAAGGTAAAAGTAGAAAGTACAAAAGCTGACTTGTTGCTGAACATAAAGATAAATAAATATTTAATTAAATACAAATATGTCATCTACTCCTCTCAGTTCCTTGAAAATAGATAAAACAGTGGAGGTAGTGACAGATTTCATTGTGCTGGGCTCAAAGATCTGTGCAGATGGTGATTACAGCCATTAAATAAAAAGGTACTTGCTTTTGCTAGGAAAACTATGAGATATCTGGAGAAGATTCTAAAGGGCAAATCCATCCCATTGTCAACAAAGGTCCATATAGTCAATGCTGTGTTTTTTTTTTCCAGTAACAACATATGTCTGTAAGAGTTGTACTGTAAGTAAGGCTATGCTCTACAAAATTGATGGTTTTGTAGTCTCATGCTGCAGAAATCTTTTCAGAAGATCAAATCAGTCAGTATTTAAAGAAATAAATTCAGGCTAGTCACCAAAAGGCCTATTAGTTAAAATAAAGCTCACATACTTTGGTCAAATACTTGGTTCACTAGAGAAAATACTGATGTTGGGAAAGATTGCAGACAAAAGATGAAGTATGAAAGACAGAGACTAAAATAGATAGACAGCATTACTGAGGCAATTAATATGAATTTTTAAGAACTAAAATAAACAGTTTTTGATGGGCAAACCTGGTATACTAGTGTCCTTCAGATCCTTGATGTCATGACGAGACTGGCTCGACTAAATGACTAAAACAATAACAAATGTTCTTTGGTGCACAGTTTTTGACAAGTTTTAATTCCTGGTAGCTCAGCTTTCTTTAGGTATCCTTGCAGTCTGGTCTTGCAAAGCATGCATCTGTCCTTTCACCAAAGGGTAAAGAAACCTTCTCCATAGGTGAACATTTTCTAAGATATATAATGGAGTCCCCAGTTCCCAACAACAGTGATGTTTTCTAAGGTCGCTGTTCTTAAAAAGGATGATGTCTGCTGACTTGTCTGCCATAGCTTAGACATTTGAATGTGTCCACAATTTCCTTTTTCATGACTGAATGGAAAATTGGGCTACCCTCACTGGCTTTGATTGTGATCTTGTTTCCTCTTTTTTAGTGGTAGATGCCTTAATTCAGTACAAAACTGGTCACCCCGCAACAATGGAGGCTGAGGCCTTATTTCCTTTTCTTTAGAAGTAACTGTCTTCAATGATTGGTTGGCCCACCTTTCTTAGTCTTAGTCACCATAGCCTTTGGTTATATGACATTACCTTCCGAGACAACTTCCTTTTCTGTGGCTATGGAGCAGATTCCTGGAAAAATATTCTCAGATGTTTTCCTTCTTGTTTGTGCTGTTGTACTTCTCTGGCTCCTTCCACCCTTGTTGTTTTTAGTGCTTGAGACTCACTCTAACCACAAGACCTATCAAAAAAGGGACCATGTTGTAAGATGTAAAAGTATGTTCTTAATATATCAGCCTATTTTTTCAGCTATATATTACGTCCTCGAAAACCTATTTCAGAAAATGACTGAATGATAACCAGTGAAATCTAACTCCCTTGAATAGCCATTCCAGTGAATTTTTTTCCTAGGAGAAAAAATGATTGGCCAACCTAAAACCAGACAAAATTTAAAACCCTTCAAAGTGGAGTGCTTCACCCCCCCCCCCAAT
Organism: Protopterus annectens; assembly: GCF_019279795.1. Taxonomy (NCBI): domain Eukaryota; kingdom Metazoa; phylum Chordata; order Ceratodontiformes; family Protopteridae; genus Protopterus; species Protopterus annectens. Next base: position 685,835,186 of record NC_056730.1, on the reverse strand, counting down.
GTGGGGGTGGGGTGCCCCCTACACACAACCTAACTAAATATACCAACTCCAAGATCACACTCAGTGGGGAAAAAAGTAAAGTCCCAATGATGACCAAGCATTTTTTCCCCTAGGAAAAAATTCACCAAAATAGCCATTCAATGGGGTTAGATTTCACTGGTTATCTTTTGGCAAAGAGCCATTCGCTAAAAGAGGTTTTTGCAGATGTAATATAGACCCTGTTTTTCTATTTAATTTTATTTACTTTTCAGTCAGCTAGATCCAGTAGGCAGAAGCAACACTTTTCATGGATAAGACAGAAGCAAAGTCAAGCTAGGTGCCTTCCTGAGAGTTAAGAGAAAGGTTAATGGATAATCTAACCTATGATTACAGGATTACAGGATGAAGCTCTTTGTCAATACATAGCCTTAATCCTTTGTGCAAAAGTACTGAAGTTTTTCAAAGATGTCACTCCTTGATGGATTAGGGGTACGTTTCCTCTTTCCAATTGTGTGGTCAGTTCCTCTGACTAGCCCTGACTGTTTGATTTCTCTTTAAGTAGTCCTAACTGTTTGATTTCTCTTTAAGGTGGACAGGTATATATTTGTGTGTCATTTCTTTGCAATAGGAGTGCCAAATCCATAAATGATTTTAATGGAGATGATGACTTGTGGCATGAAGATAAACTGGTAACCTTGGGTGACTATCATGCTTAAGTAGTCAGTATGTCATCACAGTCAGAAACAGCACAGGTACAATGTGTTTGTCTCAAAATGTAGAAGCTTCTAAAATGATACTGAATGTTGGCTAGTTGAGATGTTAAATCCAAGTATAGGACCCATAATGGAGGGTTTTGCTAGTAGATCAATTGATAAGGTAAAATATGTGTGTCATATGGTACAAGCTTCAGGAGCAGTATAAATATCTCTACAATAAATGTAAGAATGACCCTGCTGTAAGTGACCCAATTACTTGCAAAGGATCTAAAAAGTAGAGGTTCAGGACACTGTACCAAACAGTAGATATTCCTGGATAGATTTTGTTAGCAGTACTGATGTCTGCTTCCCTGGATGTTAAGGTCACAAACTATCAGCTCCACATGAACTATTTTGAAACATATGATTTGAATCAAGGCATTACTGTGATTCCTGTCTTAGGAAAAAAATGTTAAAATGGCCATAAACAGCACACAAGATTAGCTAGATACTCCACGTTGTAGCTATAACATAATTAATGCTAACTTCTTGGGTGCTGCTTCTTCTGGTAAATTTTAAGAAAACATGGAAGACTGAGACCCCAATCTTTTCCTGAAGAGCTCTTTTAGGGCACAGCTTTGTTTTTAGGTACCTTACCAAAGGTATTAAAAGGGTTGGAAAAGAAGGAAAAGACCTAAGAAAACAAAGCAAATGTTCTGTCAACACATGCATAAATATGCAATGAATTTTCCCTCCAAATGTTGGGCTGACACAAGACAATGGCAGTAGAGGAAAAAAAGGCATTATGATAAGAAACAGTGAGCATGGGAGCATGGGAGTCTGAAGACAGCACCAAAAACGTGAGTCATTCCAGCAAAAAATTACCTTTGATAACTTTTAGAGTTAGCCTTTTCCATTGTCTTTTTCACCCAGACATCTTGGTTCATCCCATTGGAAAAGCTTTACCCATTTTCATACCAGTGATTTCTGATAAAATCAGATAAAATTATGAGTAAAGTATGGTTAACAATCTATAGTACAGATGTTTGTAAAGCTCCATTTCTGGGGATGATTCTGACTTCTTCAACAGAACAGATTTAACTAACGTGCCTTTAATTTGGCAGCTACTGCACAGTTTTGTAGTACAGTGTGATGTCCCCACTCTGGGTCAAAAATAAAGGAGCCTAAATCCTCATCACTAACACTGGAGAGGAATGTTCACTTGGAACAAAACTAGAGACACACAGTATTTCCAAATGCATCTCACTTACTAGAACAAGGTGAGTTGAAGCAGGTGAGGGGTCCTTCTTTGCCAGATTCCAATAAGAGACTGCACTGACACTTCAGTCTCATCTAGTATTAAAACATGATTTTTTTGTCCAGAATTACAGAATGAAATCACATACATCTGGTCATCTGACTTTGGTTCCATACTACCCCCCCCCCCATTAGAAGCTACCAGGATTTAACAGATATGTGTCAAAAATACACACACACACAGAGCTTTGCTAAGATCTGTGGCAGCTTCTGGAAGTCATGACACCATTTCAACACATCCATCCTTTCAGAGTAGCAATTAGTTCCCTACTAGAGACAATCCAGCTAGATTCCTAGTCCTTGTTTTCCCAGACATTTTGCCTCTGGCTGAAATCAGAGCTGTAAGATACAATCTTTATGGCCTAAATGAAGTAATTTAATTTCACATTGCTTTACAAAGTTAGCTGGAGCTAAGATTAACCTCTTTTCTTATATTATCCTCTGTTACAGTATTAATTTCAACAGTTATAATACAGTCTGATATACAGGTGTATTTCTTTGCTGTCCATCAGGACACAGTGTTGGTACATTTTAAGACAAGCAGCCTTACAGTTACATTTTTCAACACAAGCATCTGTACAAATCAGTTTGATATACAAATGACATATAATTCTTTACAAAACTTCAGATAGCTATGCTGGCATATGTTGCACATCCACTGCTTTACTTCTCCAGGCATAGCTGGCAATACCTCACATTGTCACATATAGCAAGGTCCTTTAGCAAACCAATGTAAATAATTTATTCAAGGCTATTTAAACTTCAAAAGAAAGATGATCATCAGACACACATTTAAGATGTCACTAGGGTAGAAAAAAAGGTTTATAAAGACAAAAAAAAAAACGTTACAGATGTCAATACTGCAAATGTTACTAATTGCTTTGATGCAAAGTTCAATGTCTATTTATAGTGACCATGGACACACATAGTGATTACCTATGTACCCCTGTTCACAGTTATTGCAGGCAGTTTCTACAGTTTCATGTAAATGATTCCAATTACAAAGTCACTCCCTTGCCATCTCGTCATTATACTGTGTACAGTGTTCAACAAATACCCAGTTTTAGTATTATTAAACTGCCATTATCAGGATGAGTACCAGATTTATACTAACACCCTGCAGACCATATACCTTACAGTTCAGGAATGAAATAGTTTCAAAATCTATGCATGTTCTTCAGCCTAAAAATTATCAGGTATTCCCAGTTCTTTCTTAGGGTTGGGAGGGTGGCCTAATGGTTAAGGTGCTTGCCTTACAAGCACAAGGTGCAGGGTTTGAGCCTCACAGGGTATAATTGGCTAGGCTTGCAAGGGCAGTTAGCTTAGTACTAACCTAAGTCCTGGATACCAAATATTTATTACTCTTAAATGTTTCTCTATAGAAGTAATTGACTGTTTGGACATTTCTCAAGGATCCAAACTACATGCCTCGTTATCCTCATGGATCTTATAACCATATTACTCAAGAGTAAGCGGCAGTGTTACCTCCACACGCACGCCCTTCCTTAAAAATACTAGCTCAATATCCATGTGATATGGGAAAGAAAATACAACCTGCAAGGGCCAACACACTAGATGTGTGAAGCATGGTCTTACAATTAGAGTATAAACATAGGAACTGCACCCATGGAAATGTAACACCATGGAATCAGGAATGGAAAAATGGAGAAATAACACCTGACCACAGTCAGTCATATGATAACCACCATCATTAAAAAATATATAGACAGATACATCATACAGTGCTTTCCAAGATTATGGAATGTTTCCCACTACAATTCAAAGGAGTCAGCAATTAACTTTCTTTAAAATTCTCTTTGCATATCATTGGGAAATATAAAATATTAATTGGAGATACAGCAATGAAGTTTTTTTAAGGCCAGAAGGACATACACTTGACAACTGACTCTGTGAGCCTTTGAACCAGTGTCACTTATAGCTGAAGATCGCATTTCCTCCTGAGTATTTTCAAAAGGAGAGCTGAGTTGCCAATTAAAAAGGGCCACAACCTATCTAACAAAATATAGACAATATAAAATAAAATTAAATAAAAATTCGGCATTTTACTGTCAGTTTAGCTCAGGGGGTTAAAGGCTTTGTACTGCCAATATGCTTCAGTTTGTGCTGCTGAGCTGCCAATGAAAAAGGGCCACAACCCAGCTAACAAAATATAGCAACATAAAATAAAATAAAATAAAAATCTGGTATTTTATTTTTCAGTTTATATCAGGGGGTTAAAGGCTTTGTGCTGTTAATATGCTTCAGTTTCTACTCTATGTTTGATCTTCTCGATATTCACCTTTAACTCGATGAAGCTGACCAAGTCACTTAACCAAACATTTCTCTTAGGTCACCAATTAAAAATGACATTTCTATCTAGTGGACTTCCTATCTAACAGGAAAGAACTATAACCATCCTAAATAATTTAGTTATCCATCATGCAAGGATACAAATGCATCATTTGGTTATTCATATTTGTTTCCCAGGGTAGAGCACTGATCTGCGTTAACCTTTTTCACACTCAGCCCAGAAGTGGTATCTGGTTAAGCGACTTACTAGGAGTTACACAGTTATGCAACGTAGGCTGAGGGAATAAAACCTAAGCCAACTGCTAGGCAGGCAGATCATCATGGAACATTTGATTTACTAATGATCTCACAGTACCCCAAAGCAGTTACAAGACATTTCTGCAAAGTACTCCCCATATTGCCCTACTCAACACTCAACACTTAGTCATAGAAATACAGCAACCTTGATGGAATTACCACCAATAAAGAAGAGTACTATTAACAGTACAAAGATCTATGGTCAGCCCCTAAAGATCACTTCCGTCTAAGATAAAAATAAATCCCTTCATACCATGTACCATACTTTCTTTTGCATATACTGGGGGACAGAATACGAAAAAATCAGGTATGTTCTGCAAAACTAAAGAGACAGAAACATACCCGATTTCTCTTGTATTTCACTGACACTCATAAAAAAGGCAGCATTCTCTTTTCTCTGTTACTTCTCCTGCACTGCACTGATGGTACTCTGCAAGTGTGGGAATGTAAGTCCCATACTCATGTGCAGTACATCAGCATACACGAGAAAGTGCCATTATACAAAGACGTTGTATAAGAAAGGTAAGCAATTTCTTTCTTAAATAATGTCATTGTATAATTTGTCCTCATGATCAACCATACCACCTGTTAATCCTGTATATCCACACAGGTTGTGGATTACTTCTTATTTCTTCTCTTATCTAAATTATTCATACTCTTTTGCTGACCTCTATTCCTAACTTGCAGCCAACCAGTGTACATACTCTTTCTGTTCTAAATGCTATTTCTGTTTGTAGTCATTTTATTTATTTATTTATTGATTGTTTAGGGAGCTGTGTTCAGGGTAGTTGTATTTTTGACTGAAGATGTTTGTTAAATTTTGATAAATTTTATCATCTTTAATTTTTACTATTATTATTTTATTTTTTCCTTCATGATTTAGCATCTTTATTTGAAGTCCACTGTGACTAAAAATGTGAGCCTTGTAGTCTAATCCATCTTATCTACGTAGAATTAATAAAGTGAGCAAAGGCATATGGGAAGTAGAAATGCTCTTAATGTAAGTAACAAGAAGAAACAAACAAAAGAAGTGTTTGCAAACCATCCCACTAGTTTTCAGAAATCGGTGTTATGCGATCTTCACCCAGAGAATATGCTGAACAGCTAGAGCATAGCAGACAAATAAAATGCCTATTTTTTCACTCAGGAGCAACAGAAGTATTTTTAAAAAAATGTAATAACCATAATTCAGTGGTGCAAGGTACACAATATGAAGACACTAAGTGTGTCGGGTAGCTGTATCAACAAAATAAAGGATAAAATAAAGATGTACTAATTCAAGATTATAACATCTGTGTGGAATTTAAGAGTATTTGCCTTCTTTGTAATTTTCTTTAGTCTGTGTTTTGTAATATTCAGTCCCTCAATATGTCAGTCAGATATATTGGCATGGACAAAACTGAAATGGAATACTTGTATTGTTGTATACATTTCCATCACTGGGAAGAATAACTGTTCTCTTGTTTATCAGAAGTGCCCTGATAATAATATATTGTAATTTAGTGAATGTTATATGCAGTCACAAAGCATTCCAAGCAAACATATCAGTAGACGTAGCTCCCAACTGCTATGATTTACACATAGCACTATGATTTTAGCCCTGAGATAAAGCCTTGCTCCTAGATGGCCGCAGCGGTGCAGCAGTTAGCATTGTCACCTCAAAGCAAGAGGTTCTCCAGTTTGGTTCTTGGCTGGAGCACCTTCTGTGCAGAGTCTGCATGTCCTCCTTGCAGCCGAGTGAGATTTACGGACATGCAGGTTGGTGCGTGTGTGTGTGTGTGTGTGTGTGTGTGTGTGTGTGTGTGTGTGTGTGTGTGTGTGTGTGTGTGTGTGTGTGTGTGTGTGTGTCGGTGCCTTCTTTAAAGGCTGAGCACCAGGCTGGCAACTCGACACCATAAAAACACCACTGCCAATCACTCTGTGGACTGGAGATCTGCTGTGGTGACCCCTAATGGGAGAAGTCTAAAGACATTGCTATTAAGCCTTGCTCCTCCTAGGTTGATGCTGTTCCTCATAATGCCAGATCATATTACGAGTACATACTTTATTAAATATATAAATTAAGCTTTATCACCAACTATACATGGTCTACTATAAAATGACCTCCTATTGTGAAAAATAAGAAAGTGTTCCTCTTTCTGATCTTCTGCTATGATTTTTAAAGGCCAGTGCCATGCTTTCTAATGCTTGGAGGATGAGAGATATATCCGTAGATGACATAAAATGTGTATTTTTATATATTTCCCACCACAAAAAGATAGATATGTGATTTAACAGAATAACTGGTCCACACACTGTTTTTCAGATGTTTTTGATACATGATCTGTAAAGAAATGTATAATTTTTCAATACATAACTGACTTAATGCCTTTGTACACATATAAAATGCCACTCCAAAAAATATAAGCATTACCCTTCTAAAGTGTAAACCATGAAATGGGAGCAAAGGCCATCCCTCAGAATATCCACCCCCCTCCCAAGAAATAAAGAGTAACTTTTCTGGAGAGACATCCAGAAGTGGCTTAAAGATAACCGCTGTAATCCGGTACTGTAATTGTAAATAAGTAAATGGAATGTATGTCTCTAGGCGGTATATCTTATATATACTGTCTGGAAATACATTTACAGTGCCTACTTTAGAGATGATTCTCTGCTGGAAAGACTGGAGCACAGAGTGGGTGTCATGATAAAGTGCTTCAGGCAGAAAACAATAAAAATACAAAAATCTATAAAATTACAAGTTCTCTAACTGTTTAAATGACTTCCCATTACTAAATAACTGTATATGGCTTTGACAGCCGTTTTGAGTTAGAGTGGCAAACACAAAAGGCTGAAATTTTACTTCTTAGTGGTATGATAGATCTGAGACTTGGTTTCAAATTATTTTAGTATATCTGAATAGTATAGTAATTCCGCTAATGAAGTATGTTACCCTGAACTAATCTGATCCAAGCTAAATATTTCATCAAAGTACAATAAAAATGAATAATTTCAGGACCTGGCAGTGACACTATGGAAAGACATGGGAACTCTGTGCCTGTAATATATATATATATATATATATATATATATATATATATATATATATATATATATATATATTGCAAAATACTTTATTCTTGCATTAAAACTAATTCACTGTTTCATTTTTTACCTTGATTTACCTGTCCTTAACACCAGAATCTTTGATTTTTTTTTTGCTCTGTTAGCAATTTAACCATGCTTCACGTAGTCATTCCAGAAATGAAAAATAATTTATTTTTGTCCTCTGATATTTATCTAAATTAGTAATGTTCATTACTAAGGACACTCTCTTGCCTTGTATAAATAATCTAATATTCATTCACTGACGGTGTGTACATATTTGGTTGAGTATGCATGCATGTGTGTGTGTGTGTGTGTGTGTGTGTGTGTGTGTGTGTGTGTGTGTGTGTGTGTGTGTGTGTGTGTGTGTGTGTGTGTGTGCGCATGCAAAATGCATATATACATATAAAATGCTGTGGTTTTCAAATGTTTACATTCTAGTGCTCTTTTTTTGCTTTGTGTAATGGACTTTTTTCTGATATAATTCTTATTGGATTTTTTAATTTATGCATGCATGCATGTATTTATTTATTTGTTAATTTATTTGCTTGTTTGGTTATTATTCATTTTTCTTTAGTGTGATTCTTTACTTTGTTAATTTCCCCTTTTCTAACTATTGCATATTTCATTTCAGGTATCACTGGCAATAACAAAGCTATAGGGAAGTATATTACTACAGTGATCCTTATGTATTTTGCTGTTCTTTTGCCATCAATGGCGTTTGGGTCATTGAACGATGAAAGCACTGGAGGAGCTATTGGTATGATTGTTTTTCTGATCTTATAGCAATAGTGATGTATGAAACAGAGTCAGCTGATTTTAAAACTTGACTATTTTCATGTATATTTTTAACTTCCTATCCTAAGTATGTACAGCAATAGCTTTTGTTACTGCATTAGTTACAGTATTTAAACCATAGTGAGGTATGAGTTTAAGTTCAGAAACAGAACTAAAGAGTATGGCAAAATTGCAAAGTAGCAATTGTTACTGGAATGCCCAGTCTTCTAACAGTTGGGTGCCCACCTTCAGTGTGAGGAAGGAAAAGATGATGCAAGGCTTGAGCCATCAGTGAGAAGCTAAAGAAGGAAAACTTAATTTGCTTAACTGGGCTTCACCATCATGAAGGGATAGAAGTAAATGAGCCAGCAGGCAACAATGACCATACCATACCATAATGACTCATGATCCATGAAGTGGAGATGGATAGGGAAACAGTACCTATATATGGGAATAGTGGAGTGGTTTTCAAGATACTGTGAAGTTTGGTAAAAATACCATAAAAGCATAATAAGAATTGAAGACAGGAAAAGAAGAAAGCAGTTGAGATAGCATGAAAGAATTGCAAGCCTATGAATTAATGTACTTATACAAAACATGGAGTCTGATTTGCTGAGACAACTATCATGGGTAGAGGGTAAAGAACTGGAACCTGTTTCAGAATGAAGAAGGGACACAGGAGAGTGAAGCACTGGTATCAAGATGATAACATGAAACAGCTGCAAGACAGTAAGGGTCCTTCATTGGGCTAAGACAAGTCTAGGGAAAGAATTGGCTTAAAAAGTAAAGCATATGTATATAAGAATGTTTTTAAAATGTACAGCAGAATGTTTCAGAAGTCAGCCAGAAATGTGGTTAATGGAAAATGAAGCACGACTATTTTTCTTAGTATTTATGGAACAATGAGAATCTTGAGCACCAACTTGAAAGAAGGTAGGTAGAACAGACAGAATACAGGAAAGTCTTCTGGGGGCAAATAAATTGCATATCAATCTTCACTGAGATGTGCCTTATACCTTTTATTTTGGCTGGTCTTTTAGAGAATACTTTTAATGTCTTAAATACCTGTGCTTATTTTAGTGATGCATTGGTCACTCTGATAAACCTGGTTGCTTTGGTTACTCTCCACCATTTATATTAGTATTGATATTACTCAGTATAATTGGATACCCTTGTAAAAGCCTGACAGTGGTTGACTGGTGGCAGTGAGGTTACCTTATAGTCTGGGTAGAGGGAGTACAGCTAGTAAATCTGTACCAGCCTTTCCCTAGAGTGTGTGTGTGTGTGTGTGTGTGTGTGTGTGTGTGTGTGTGTGTGTGTGTGTGTGTGTGTGTGTGTGTGAAAATCAAATACCCAGGTGTGGGTGTGTCATCTACTTGGAACTGAGACACAGTGCTCCAAAGTGAGTCTTCTTTGGGATCTGGAGAGATAGAGAGTCCAGTCCCAGTGGATTGTATTCCCTGTGTGCTGCTGGGGGAAATTGTGTTTGATGGAAAGAGCTACATTTGAAAATACTGTGCAAATTAATTCCTGTTTTTAGTGAGAGTCTATCACTGGTATCAGTGGTGAGGATTGAAGCTCTCTGATTACTGGCCCGGGTAAAGAGAGCCCATCTCACTATTCATGTCTTCATAACATCTATATATAGTATCTGTGGTATATGAGTCTCAAAATTTACTGATAACAGTAAAATTAGTTATTTTAGTCTGTGAGGCACAAATGAGCCAGAGTTGCAAGGATAATATCTACTTATGGTCAGTAATTAGTAACATAACATTTAATCTAAGTAATGGCACTATCTATTTTTGTAACAACTTCAAAGAGTACACACACCATTGACAGCATTGTAATACCTACAGTATTGGAGTATAAGGATGTTGACAAGATAATTGGCAATAAATGTGCAGTCAAAAGCAACAACTTACATGATAGTGTGCTATTCCAGTAAAATCATTGCTGAAAGTTATTTTATTTATGAAGGCAAACCTCCTGATACAGCTTTTTCTTTCATGTCTTAAGCCTATTTGGAGAAGAATTCATTTTGTATGCACTATAATCTTAATATACAAACTCTTTAAACAGTACAGAAAATATTGATTAGGGAAGATTTCTGGAACTGCAATGTCAAAATATATAGAATGGTTAAAATATTTACAGCTCTACAACGTTTATATTATCATTTAGACAAGGGTGATCTAATTAATTATTATGTATAACATAGTTAACAATGAAGAAGTTCTATCAAAATTGGACCTGACATTAGTCACTTTGCTACCCAGACTTGTGATTCCATGAAGTCTTTGTGGAAGGTGACATTCTTTGCATGCAAAGCAGGTGCGCAAGGTGCTAGGTTCAGTGCTAACTTTACCCCCCTCTCACCCCCTAAAAGGCCCATCTCTATACTGGAAGAATGCAAAGTTCCTGTAATCACAGCAGCACAGGTAAAAAACACACTCTCCAAATCCAAGAACACAGCATCCATGGGACCTGACAACATCCCAGGCTGTGTTCCATATGAACTACAGAATGAACTGGCACCCCGCCTAAGTATCATGTCCAATCATAGCCTCACCTCAGGCTTTCTGCCCACTGAATGGCACACAGCGACGGTTATCCCAGTCCACATAGGGGGATCCACCATGGACCCTGGGATTTACCGCTCCATTAGCCTGATGAGTCTGGTCTGCAAGGCCATGAAACGTATCATCATGGAACTTATAAACAAAAACATTGGTAATCTCCCAGCTCAGGACCCCATCCAGTTCAGGTTTGTAAAAGGCAGATCATGTCTCCTAAACCTGATAGACTTCTTTGAAGCAGTCACCAAAGCCTTAGATTAGGGTAAGGTGGTTCACACAGCCTATATAGATCTCGCCAAGGCTTTTGACACCATCCCCCACTCTGGAATTACAGATAAACTCACTAAACTAAGTATAAATCCATATGTCACAAGATGGGTTGCCAACTGGCTCAATGACAGAACCCACACTGTGAAAGTAGCAGACTCCAAATCTGACTTCAGACCAGTGACAAGTGGAGTACCACAGGGTTCAGTCCTGGGTCCTCTCCTGTTTGGTATCTACTTCTCTGAAGTACAGGCTAAGACAGAAGGTCTTTGGCTAATGAAGTTTGCAGATGCCTGCAAACTAGGAGCCATAATTGAAACTCCTAATGATGTGGATATCCTACAAAAGGGCCTCACTGAGACAGATACCTGGTGTCAAAACCATGGCCTCAAGCTCAATGCCAAAAAGTGCATTGTCATCCCTTTTGGTTAAAAACTCTGTACCCATGAACTACCACATAGGTGGTAGTCTGCTTAACACCGAAAGTGTGATAAGAGACCTTGGGACACAGGTGGACAGTAGTCTCTCCTTTGTTAATCACATTGCCACAGTAGTCAGGAAATCCTTCTATGTGGCACACCTCATCACAAAAGGTTTCTCATCCAGGGAAAAAAGAGGTCATTGTTTCCCTCTACTCATCACTCATTAGACCCATTATAGAGTACAATGCCCCTTTTGGTATGTACCTCACAAGGCATCTACAACAACCTGAAAGGCCCAAGAATACCTCATAAAGAGGATTACTGGCTTCAAACAGATGCCTTATGCAGACCATCTCAAAAAACTCCAACTTTACTCAATTGCATATCGCCTACTTAGAGGCAATCTCTGCCTAACATACAAAGCTATGTCAAACCCAGAGCTGTTGGACATGCTCCACTTAAAGAAATCCCAATCCCTCTGAGCGACATGCTCTAGGTACCTAAACCTTGTCACCACAATAAACAGAACATGCTGGAGGGATAGATTCCTGTCCCAGAGACTTCTCATAGTCTGGAACAGACTACCTATCTATATCAAACAAAGCTCCTCATTAGCACTCTTCAAGAAAAATCTTGATGATTGGATGGGAAATAGGACATTCCCCCGGGGATCACTTCTGTAGCTCTGCTCGACAGGGACACAAGAAAATAATTTCCTTGGGTTGCGAAAGCCAGTGTACCTTTTTGGTTAGGCTTATATAGGCCCTAGGGCCAATAGCCTAGTACCTACCTACCTATGAACCTATGAAATAGGGTTTTCCTCACATTAAGCTGTAGCAAAAACATTACTGGATTTGTTAACAAGTTAGACCATATAGTAGATAACTTTTTTTTATGGTTTCCATGCCTACCAAGCTATCAAGCCACTAACACTGCCCACTCATTCCTCATTACTCGAATGAGAGTAGTCCACAATGTGGCCATCATTCAGACAGTTCCAATATACATATATATATATATATATATATATATATATATATATATATATATATATATATATATATACACACACACACACACATATATATATATATATATATATATATATATATATATATATATATATATATATACACACACATATATATATATATATATATATATATATATATATATATATATATATATACATATATATATATATATATATATATATATATATATATATATATATATATATAAATGGGCCAGATTCACGAAGGCTTACACAGAGTCTTAGAGTAGAGTAAGACTTCATGCAGCCATCATGTCCGATGAGTAATCCAGGAACAGCCTGTAGGGGCGTGTAAGAGAGCTCCTAAAATGGCTCTTACATGGACAGGGCTGGGATATGCAAATTACCTCAATTGCAGGTGAAAGGCATGCAAATGAGGTAGATATGCGATTCAGGAAACCCGAACCTGTCTGAGTAAGAGGAGTGTTATTTGCAGAAATGTACTCAGTTGACAACTGAGTACCATTCTGCAAATAGCAAAACGGAGCTGTGACAGCTCTAAATAAAGGTTGCATCCAGTGCAGGAAGCATGCCAATGACCAAATATACGGCCGTGTGAAATGTTTCCTGATGCAATATGAAAATAAAAATATTTTATTTTTTTCGCCAATTTCCAATGTTTAAGCGTAGTGCAGCGCCGCACAAATGGACTGTGCTCTAAAACCCAGAATACTAAAAATTAAAACCCACAAATGTGGATTTTATTGAAATTGTTAATGTACAATGCAAGGGAATGGCAGGCTGAAGACAACATGGCCACCAAGTAGAGGCTGCTAAGGGGGGAAGCTCAGTCTAAGACATGTAACCAAGCATTAGTAGGCAATCCTATGTAAATGAGCATTAGGATAGTGAATCGCAAGTTTACATAACAAATGAGCACAGTCAGTGGAGTGTAGGAGTAGGGTATGGGGAGTAACAGAGTAGAAGATAGGTGACATCACGAGGGGGGATGTATGAAAGAAGTGAAGCTGATTGGAGCAGAGTGGCATGTGTCAGCTGTCATTTATACATCATGGAAATAGGTGTGTCAACAGATAGGCTAGGGAAAGGCAAGAAATGGAAGGTGTATGCCGTGGATAACACCAACGTTTCTTGCTGAGCGGGTATGCGTGCATGTGTGTGTGTGTGTAAACCCGAGTAAAACAGAGTGTGTGAGTGTAAGCGTGAGTGCATGCGTTTAAGCTGGAGTAAGCATGTATAAGGCTTTTTAAAGAGTTGTAAGCGTGTTTGCACCGGTGTGCGCGCGTTTTAACCTGAATAAGAAAGTTTTAGTCCGTGTAAGCATGTGTGTGTGCGTGTTAGCTGCTGTGCGCGTGTTTGTGCTTGTGTGCGCAGCGCTGCCCCCCTGAAATAACAGAAAGGAAAAAGGAAGCACAACAAATAGTAGGAAGCTACCAGGGAGTACTGGCAGAGCTAGCATGTGAAAACAGTCAGAATCAGGCAATTACACAGGCAGTACACTAGCCCAGCCCAGCCTAGCACTTAAAACTCTGCAAACAACAGTCCAGTATGTTTCCCACAACAGACAGTGCAGTAAGCTAATAGAAGTCAAAACTGAAAAAGCTTTACTGAGACAAAGAAATCTTAGGGGCTGCCATTGCTGTTATAAGGCGACATATGCAACATGCTGAGGGTGGTGACAATGGAAATGCTGCTGGACAACCCACAGTGAGGAGACGGAGAAGAGTGTACAGGCCCAGGGTAACCTACCAGGGGCTACATGAGTTGGAGATAGTGGAGCGCTATAGAGTGGACAGAGACCTCCTGCAGCAAATTGTTGAGCTGTACAGGCCACACCTCACACACAGAACCAACAGAGGGGAACCCATCCCAGTGGAAACAAAGGTATGTGTTGGCCTAAAAATATTAGCAACAGGTACCTTCCGGAGATCAACTGGTGATATGATGGGGATATCACAAGCATCAGCATCCAGGGTACTACACCAGTTCCTGGATGCCATGTCAGCACATGTCGGTGATCATGTATATTTTCCCAATTCCCTTGAGGTATTGGCCAGCAATATGCGTCTCTTCCTGCAAATAGCGGAATACCCTGAGGTAGTGGGCGCAATAGACTGCACGCACATATGCATCAAAGCACCAGCCGGCGAGCGGGATAGGGTCTACTTCAACTGCAAGGGCTTCCCCTCCATCAACTGCCAGGTTGTGTGTGATGCCCAGGGCATAATACTGAATGTGTGTGCAGGCTGCCCTGGAAGCTACCATGATTCCCATATCTGGCATCTGACGCAGCTGTACCAGACATTTGCCAATGGGGACATCCCACATGGTCACCTAGTGTGGGATGCTGGCTATGCACTGGAGCCACGGCTGATGACACACATCAGAAATGCACACACACCTGAACAGGAACGCCATAATGAGGCACACGCACAAACACATAATGTAATTGAGCGTGTGTTTGGGCTGCTCAAGTCATGGTTCTGGTGCCTGGACACATCTGGTAGAGCCTTTCAGTACTCAACAACTACATGTACCCAAATTGTCATGGTATGTGCTATGCTACATAATATGATCCTGCAAAAACAGCTGCAGCAGGACCAGCATAGGCCTGGGCCAAACAGCCCCCCACCATTGCCAAGGCCATCAGAGGCAGAGCGTGACTTGGAGGAGGAACAACCTGAGCCTGCTCCAGTAGGCAAAAGTAGGCATGCCCAGTATGCTTTGGCCTTGGCAAAGAGGCAACGCATAGCAGATACACTGGCTCAGTAGGAACTCTGGAAATTATACCTCTCTCTGACTCGCACATATAGTAAAAGGGATGCCTAAGTTGACACTACCTGCTTTCAAACATGTACAGGGAGTGTAGTATGTGCATCCGACATAGGCAGCCCTGCAGCACCACCTAAGGCATGATTGCCATGTGTTAAGCAATATAAATCAGTGCTAAACAGCATTTACCACCATGTAGTATATGCAAACAAAATTGCACACACCAACTAGCACAACTGTGGTCAATGTTCAGTAATACTGGGCAATGTCCAGCAATGTTGGTGAATATTGAGCAATGCCAGACAAGCCTGGTCTAAGTAGGACATAGATGAACAAAAGCCAACATGCTCATATTTGCTTAACTGGCCCTTAAGCAGTCTGGTCTGCTTAGTATCAAAATATAAAGCAGTGATGGGCCTCGAACCCAGGATACTGTGCACTATAGCCAAAGTACTGAACCACTTAACCATGACAGTATTGCAGTGGTCAGCCTATATGAAGGAATGTTGATAAGTCTATGCAAAGTATTTCATGGAAACCCTGCAGGCACAGCATAATCCTTGTCGAGTTATGATACATAGGTGAGTCCTGCAGTGAGAACAGAACCTGACTTCCAACACACATAGTATAATTTTAAATATCGGTCATGTTCGCACACATCAACAAATGTAGTGGACCTCAGATAGCAACATACTGAAGGGTCACACTGGGCATGCTCACACACTTGAATAAATGAGACAAATGTCAGGCAACAAAATACGGAATGGCAGAACTGGGCATGCTCACACACTTAGGCCATGTCTGAGTACAGCAGTGGGCCACGCATATCTGGCAGTTGCATGTGTTAACCCAGGAACCTGTAACTATACAGCAGTCCGCCCTGTGAACACAGTTATATGGCAACAAACACATCTATATTATAGTGGAACCCTGTCATAATCAAATATGTTCTGCAGATACCGAAGTAGTTCATAGAAACTGGTAAAACAAAGATGATAAAGACCTGCAAACAGTATCAGCAATAAACATTGTGCATCTTGAACATTAGCATAGGTTCAGAGGTCGATACTAGGCTATCTGCTCTAGGGCATGTACAAGCCTAGCCAGAGTGTGTTTGGCATTCACAACCCTGTCAGATTACTACACTGTGTGTGTGAATAGTAGGTCACACAAGATAGCCCATGTACATTTAGGCTAGTGTGCCTCTGTCTAGCAGGGACACAGAAGATATCCCAGGGGTAAACATACGTTCACCCATGCAGTCGTCAAGATGTCTCTAGTAGGTGGTCAGTGGGTGGCTCTGCCTATGTGAAACTGGGATTACATTCTGGAGTGAGTGGAGCCTCTGGGATAAGAATCTGTCCCTCCACAATGTCCTATTAACATCTTTGCTGCGGTATACATCCCTGGAGTGTGTAGCTCCAAGGGAGTCAGATATCCTGAGGTGGAGCATGTCCAGTAATTCTGGGTTGGGCATATCTGTAAACAACAGGCACACATCATATCTGAGTAGGTGGTAAGTGACTGAGTAGAGCTGGAGTTACTGCATCTGAACTGTGCAGGGCATCTGTGTGAGTCCCTAGATCTGCTTGGTGAGGAACTTCCATGGCCAGTACAGTTGCTGCAGGCATCGGGTAAGGTACACCCCAAATGTGGCATTGTAACTAAGCATGGATTTGATGAGTATAGGGGCACAATGACCTCACTCAATTTAGATGTGAAACCATATGGGATAAGGTGGCCCACATAGAAGGTGTGTCCAACCACTTTGGCAACGTGAATGTCTAAGGCGACAGTACAAACAAGTCATGTCCCCAAATCCCTAACAACTCCTACCATATGTAATGGAGTACTACCTATGTGGTAATGTGTGGGCATGCTGTTATTCCCAAAGGGGTTGACTATGCAACTAATGGCATTTAGATGTAGGCCATGGCTCAGGCACCAGTCATCCATCTCTGTGAGACCCTGTTTGTGTATGCATGTGGCAGCTGGAGAGTTGATCATGGCACTCAGTTTTCAGTCAAGTGCAAACATGTTCAGCCATATCCCCACTGTGGTAGCCTGTACGTCAGACAAATATATACTGAGCAAGAGAGGTCCCAGGACCGAGCTGTATGGGATGCCATGTGTAACTGGTGTATAGTCAGACATGGCACCTGCAATTCTGACCATGTGGGTGCTATGCCTGATCCAGGTATCAATCCATTGTGTGAGATATATGTCCATATCGACGCTGGTGAGCCTATACATAATGGCCCAGTGGGTTATTGCGTTGAAGGGTTTTGCAAGGTTCAAGTAGGCTGTGTGGACAGCCGTCCCTATGTCGATGGACCTGTTAGCCGTTTAAAGAATACAAACAGGTTCAAGAGGCAAGATCTGCCCACAACAATGCTGAAATGTGTAGGACACAGTGTCTGTAAGTTCCCGATGTCTATGTGTATGAGTCCCATGACAATACACTCCATAGCTTTGCAGAACAGGCTACTTAGGCTTATAGGGAAATATTGTCTGTGGTCCGTTGTGGCACCAACTCTGTGGAGTGGGACCACTGTCACTGTATGCCATTCCTTGGGTACATATCCTGTGGTAACTCCGATATTGAACAGTGATGTAATGTGAGGGTTACGTCTGTCATGATGCTCGTGTAAGATGCAGGCTGGGACACCGTCTGGTCACATTGATACTGTGATGTATGCTTTGGGGAGGGCAGAACTCACCTGTTACTGTGTGATGTCAGGGAGGTTATACTCTGTTGGGATGGATAGTTGCTCCTTAGGGAGGTGGTGGGAGACATCTGCATTGAACCTGTTTGCCAGGATGTTGGCAATGCCAGTGGGTTCAGGGTAGGTTTAGTCAGTATGCAGTAACTCACAGCATATCAGTGAGTGTCCACCCAGGTTCCTGACATAACTGAAGAAGGCCGTGTGATAGTCTTACGTGTCTGTTGCAATTGTCCAGTAGAAGCATCCCTTAGAAAATTTCATGAGTGATTGTAGCTGTCTGCTAGTACAGATCACAGATGCCTTCCCAGCCTGAGATTGTGCTCTATCATGTAGTAGCTTCCTCCTGATGTTGTACAGTTTATTAATGGATGGGGTCTACCAGACAGGTCCCCTGCCATTGGAGTAGTGAGTCTTGTTGTTATTTGGGATAGCACAATCCATGCAGTCCACTAGGTGTCCATAGAATGTGTATGTAAAGGATGCAGCAGTGTGAGCCGTATTTGCTACTGTCTCAGGGTCTCTGAAGGATACCACCTTGCTGCGGTGAAGTGAGACGTTGGCTCATGAGAAGTTCACCAAGATTACCCAGGATGGGTGTGTGGAGGGTATATGTATGTCCAGTGAGATACATGTATGTTCTGACCTTACCAATGAGGGGTATATCGCTGGTGTGGAATGTAGAGTCCCCATGTTGGTGATGACCAGATCCAATATGTACTCCCCCTTGTGGCTGTGCTGACTGTTTTTGCCATAGCATATGAGTCTACAAATTGTAGCGACTGTTGGGTGAGGGTGTCGGGGCTTGAGTAGTATCCCCAGTCAATATTTGTGTATATGAAGTTACACAATATAATGGTGTTTGTGGAGACCTTCATATTCTTCATAGTTCCCACGAAAGCCGAGTGTGGTTCCTGAGTTTGGGAGTGTGTTCTGTAGCAGGCAACAAACTGAAAGGCAGTATTGCACAATGGTAGTTGTATATGTATGGTCTGTGATGCTTTGTGCAGTGCTACTAACCAGAAGATGTGTGCATCTGTGATGTATATGGATCCTCTCCCTAGTTGTGTTGTCTGTTCCAAGTCTTGTTGTCAGACAGCATGGTGGTATGAAACATAACCTGATAGTGCTGGTGTGCATAAGCGAGCCTGAACCAGGCGTCTGTCAGTGCACAGATATCGCTATCCTCCATACTGAGGAGAGTCCTGAGTGGCCGCAATATGAGGTGAACACAACTGTTGTTGAGTAACATTACCCTTAGTTTCATTTAACCTGTAATGTCTATGGAGATGGGTTTGTCTTCCAGGTCCTGCTTAAAAAAGGCACTATGGTGGTAGCAAGAGCCTTAGCCAGCATTTCAAAGTCCAAGGGTGACAGGTGCAAGCTGTCCATAGTGAAGCTACGTGGCATGTTGAGCATGTCACCATAGGCTGACAGACACTGTAACCCCTATGAATTAAACAAATTTGTTAGGCAACTGTTAAATGTGATATGTGTGTCCGTATACCGAGACATCATAATTGGTGGGTGTAAGATGCTAGACAAGGTCAGGGTCATACTGGCTTGGGCTACATGATCAGAGTGTTCCTCCATGTATCATGTCATGTGGTCCAGGGAGTAACATCTGAGGTTATACACACCAGCATGGACAATGATGGTGCCAGTCCTGTACTTGCTTTGGAGTGACCTGACTGCCTGGGTTATGCAGCAGATCCTGGCACGCAACAGCCAGCCCAAAGTGACTATTCCCTTGTTAGGGCTGGTGAGTGGTAGATCAGTGTGTCTGACAATGAGTGTCACCTATTACAAGTGTATCAGGTGTGTTATTTAGCCTGAAGGGCAGTGACTGTGTGGCACACTGACATTGTGAACTATGTGATATGTGGGTATTGTAGTGGAGTAGCAGGTGTGTGTGTGTATGTGTGTGTGTGTGTGTGTGTGTGTGTGTGTGTGTGTGTGTGTGTGTGTGTGTCTGCTTTGGAGGTCTCTACTGCTTAGGTAGAGTACATTTACAGCATCTGAGTATGTCTATGTGTGATAATGTGGATTGAGTGCTGTTGCTAGAGGATATGTGAGACTGATATGTGGTGTGTGTGGTTACCTTCACCACCTGGTAGACTGTGCCAGTCATGGGTCGAGAGAGTTCAGCACCCTGTATGTCTATATAGGTACATCTCACACACATATATCTGAGTTTGTCGGGAGGAGGAGAGGGTTGTCTGTGTACATGAGGCAAATATGACATTGTGTCAATATCACAATATCCACCAGCTGGACTAGAGAGTACACACAAAACCGACCCCTGGACATGCCAGGATATTATGATGACATACTCTGTAGCCTGATCAAAAGGATCAGTAGAGTGTTAAGCGTGTAAAAGAGTATAACAGGGATTAGTGCTCATGTTCGTTGGTGTTTTGCAAAGAGTAGCTGAGAAGGAGTCCAGACTGAATCATGACACCTCCTTCAGCTATGTCATAAATAGCAATATACACCCATATATGTCCTGAGTTAGGGCCAACTGTACATGAGTGACAATGCCGACATCATGACAGACAGGCCCATATGTACATACCCACCTCCCACTGACAATAGTCCATATCATCATACCAGGAGATATCACATGTAGAATTAATGAGCAGCTACCCCCACTGCCAAAAGCATGGCAGCAAGTGGAATACATTGATTCCCAGTAAGTGTCATGCACAAACTACAGAACAAACAGATCATGCACCTGAACAGTCAGCTGAGCCTCACCCCCTACACAGGATGTGGAACCGTTGAATGTGTCACAGCTACATATGGCACTCCCCACAAGTGTTGGTACACAACACACCATGGGAAGTCAAGTCCAGTATGCCTATGAAGTCTGATCTGCAAGGTCATGGAGTCCATTATGGTTGCAGTCATAAACAGAGCTATTGGAAGCTGACATACACACAACCCTACCAACTGTGGTATGTTCATGTGCGGATCATGGTTCCCAAACATGCTAGACTGTTTGCAAGGCAGCCACCCAGGACATACATCAATGAACACATCTACACATGTGTCACATAGACTTTGAATAGCCCTTAATCAACATCCCAGACACATGTAGTATCCACAAAACCATCAAGCTGTGCATAAATATGTGTTGACATATGACAGAATGTCAATGTGTCCACAGATAGATCACACGAGCATACCTCTCAACCTGGAAACATCAAAAATCTGGACAAAGGCCCATAAAAATAGGTAGAAATCTGTACGCTGATTAACATAAAATTTACATGCATAATTGTGTAACCCCGCACACTCCTGTGGAATTGTGGGATACCAACTTTGAAAAGCAAACTGAAGAACAGACAACCAATATATCGCCTGGGAGTCCCCGTACAGCCATTCCAATGTCCCCATTAATTGGCTATTTAACCCCATTTACCATAAACACTAATGTGCATATTGCTTTACTTCTACAATGATTTGGATTTTATTTTACATTTTATAGCACAAGCACTAACAGACATCTGCTAAATAAAGCAATACAGTCTCACAACGAACAGACTTAGCATTAAAACTTGTCTGCCCTTAAAACTCCCATTCACTGAAACTGCACTGAAACCCACATCCAAAGCAAATGCATCTGGCGGATAAAGATTACCTTTGGTATGCCTTCAAATCATAGGCCCCTTGCACACGAAACATACTTGTGTTCTTTGATACACCTTCCTGACTGCATTAAATTATATTCCTTGTATAATACAGTACACTTGTTAGAGTTTGTTTTAAATTTGTTTTGAACATGTTTCCAGTAAGCAATGAAACAAAATGCATGAACCAAAAATGACAAACCTGCACAATTCAGAACATTTCCATCATAAAAGTCTACTCAAAGTACTTCTACAACCCACCAATATCAGTAAATATGCACACAATCTCGGCATGAACCAAAAATGACAAACCTGCCCAATTCAGAACATTTCCATCATAAAAGTCTACTCAAAGTACTTCTACAACCCACCAGTATCAGTAAATATGCACACAATCTCTGCAGAAGTAAAAGTCATCTAAATAATTGCACATTAAAGATATCTGTAACTAATGAAGAAGTTGCTGCTAGCAAACAACTTTAAATTTCATTGCTTCATCTATGAGTAAATTGCCTGCTGCCCTTGAAGAATAAACTGCCTATACTACATTAAAAAATGATGAATTAGAACTATTTATAGCAAAGCAATACCTCATAGATTAGGTCAATGATACAAAACTGTTTTTAAGCAACTTATTATGCTGTACAGATGTGGTACACTTATCGGTGAGAATAAAACTGTTTACAGGTAAGCACTGAATACCTAGCATGCTGTAAATGCAAATAACCCCTTAAGAACATACTTTTTTTAGCTACATGGATTCCGAATGCCCATGACATTTTGCTTTTCAAATCTTTATGGGTACATTCAGGTAAATAAAATACAATCTTACTAGCTGCAGATATGCGTGTTTCTGCCTATTTTTTTTTTTACCTCAGTAGTACAGGATAAGTTGATTATTTGGCTATTCTGTAGGAACATGGAGCTTAAAATCTAACCTGGTGTTAATGAGCATTAAAGAGCCTGCACAATATCCCAAATAACATCCAAGCAATAAGGTGAAAGTCACACAGACAAACCATTCAGTAAAAACTACAAGAAAAACTACAATGTCTACACTGCAATAAGGAATTCTATCAGATGATTGTATAATACAAATGTCAGCTATAATAGCATAGAATGTAATTTCTGGTGTACTGTATGTCTTGTATATTTTTTGTATAATTTATTGTATGTATAATTTCTTGTATAAGTTTTGTATAATTTCTTGTATAAGTTTTGTACAATCTCTATATGTGGAGCTTTTAACCCCGGGCCTCCACTGAAAATGGATCTTATCCCAGTTGGATGTTCCCAGCAAACAAATATAAAATAAAAAAAATAAATAAAATAAAATAAAAGCCTAGCCAATGCAAGAGTCTTCACTGTATAATACGTTAAAATTGCAGTTGTGGAGGCCCATAGGATATATACAAATAACCCCTTAGGGGCATACAAGTGATTCATTTACATGGTTTCTGAACGCCTTTCACAATTTTATCTATTATAATATAGTTTTGTGATGGTCTATAAAACTGTAGAACTGGCACATCAGACAATATAGTACTTGTGCAGTCTGACAAAGGTATTATTTTAACTTCCAGACCAAATAACCATTAATAATATGCTCACTACTGCTGTCTGTAAAACGTAACTTAGAGAGCTAATTTCCTGTTCTTCAGTAACTTGAAAGAATGTAGGAACTAATCTATCATTCAAATTAGGTGAATTGCTACATATTTAAACACTGACCAGTGTGAGTTCATCAACATCAGAAAAACATATTCTGTACCCATCTAAAAGGCATATGCTTAGTCATTACAAGAAAGTCATTGCTTCACTTTATAAATTATTGGTCTGATTCACTATTGAATACAATGCTATATTTTGTACACTTTGAAGAAGTCAGATGAAAGAACTTGAAAAGGACCATGATTCCTAGAAATATCAAATGGACAGAGAAATTAATTTATTCAAAGGACCTTCAGAGGTTATCACTTTCTTCTGCTTCTTTCAGTTATTAATAGGTGACCTCTTCTTGTTCTCTAAAGAAATGTCTGATCTGGTTCTGTCAGAAAGTCTATGGCTGGAATGCACTGCTGAGAAACCAACACCCGATAGAGACTTTATATTAAGCATTTATTTATTTATTTATAATATTAATTAACTGGGGTAGAACACTGAGCCCATTGGATGATTTCAGTCTTAACCCATAAGTGCAGTAGCAGAGAAAGGAATAGACACAATACACATCACCTTCCAAGACTGTGGAATAAGCTTCCCCATACAGCCACAAGAACACAGTCATTAATTTCATTTACAAGTAATCTTGATATGCATGTGGAAAGGTGAAAATATCAGCTTGAGGCTATGGCAATCAGGCTTTTGAAGGCTACTGTATCACAAGTTTCAAAGCTGAAATTACAGGCATAGAATGCTTTCTGATACAGCTGCACATTGTTTTTTTTTTTTTTTTGTTATTCAGCATTACATTTTTCGGACTTTTTCACAAGAAGTTATGAATTAAAAAACAAATTTTTCTTGTTTTCTAGTGAAACTTATTTGAGAATAGACATGTTCCCTTAAATCTGCTAAGAATTGTGGAAATGATGCGAGTTAAATCTCATGCATGCCACGTCATATGTTTAAACATTAAATAATAAGAAGTTATGTCTTACCATAACGATCCATGTGAATTGTTCATCTCGCCTTTGTTCTTACACACGGGTTCGGAGCCGATCCTCGGCTCCGAGTCGGCCGCATCACTAGCTCGCATCTTCGAGAAAGCTCGAGGCACAGTAATATCCCATGATCCTCCGGTGCTAACCCTCAGATCTAGTTTGCTATACCAGAAGAATCCCTCTTAGAAATGTGTCTAAAACACTTATGAACAAATACTACAAATTGTCTGAAACCCTACTGCCAGGTAGAGGATAAAAGATGCCATTACTGATGTTAATAACATGTCAACCATACCTAGAAAAGGCTGAAAAGGAATCTAATCGAAAACCGTTCTCCCAGACCGTAGGACGGGGGATGGAGGGGGGGAATGTAAGAACAAAGGCGAGATGAACAATTCACATGGATCGTTATGGTAAGACATAGCTTCTTAATGTGAAATTGTTCAATCTCGCCGTTTGTTCTTACACACGGGTAGCGTCCCTAGCTCCTTTTTCCCGGGTGGCTCAAGGGAGAACATTCCTGAGTACAGTGGAACCAAACGTCACCCTGTCCCTGGAGCTCTTGTCTAGCTTGTAGTGGGTGATAAAGGTATGTGGTTTTGCCCAAGTTGCCGCTGCACAAATGGTATATAAAGGCAAACGAGCGGTATGGGCTGAAGAGGTAGCAATCGCCCTTGTAGAATGAGCTCTGGGTTTGAAAGGAAGTTGTTGTTTGGATTCAGCATATGCGAAATTTATGCAATCTGAGAGCCATTTGGATAAGGTAACCTTCGTTACTGCCTGTCCTTTTCTTTGGTCCGCATATGAGACAAATAGTTGATCCGACTTTCTGTACTCTTTTGTCCTATGTAAGTAAAATCTTAGTTGTCTGTGAACGTCCAACTTGTGCAATGTGTATTCCAGCTTATTGGAATGATTTTTAAAGAAGGTAGGCAGTTCAATAGATTGATTGATGTTCTGAATTGAACAAACTTTCGGAAGAAAGGATGGATTGGTGCGCAAGGTTACTCTATCCGGATGAAAAATCATGTACGGGGATCGGATAGATAGAGCCTGTAACTCTGAAACTCTCCTGGCTGAAGTGATGGCAACCAGGAAAAGTGTTTTCCACGAAAGCAATTTTAAAGGAGTTGTGGTTGCTGGTTCAAAAGGGGGCAACATGAGTTGTGACAGCATGAGATTAAGATTCCAAGGTGCTATTGGATTACTAAAAGGGGGACGGAGATGAAAAGTACCTTTCATGAAGGCTTTACAAAGCCTGTGAGACATAAGGGAACCATCCTTACTGCCAGTATGAAAATTGGATATAGCGGCCAGTTGAACCCTTATAGTGGATGTTGATGATCCTTCTTGAAAAAGTGAGGAAAGGAAATCTAGTATCTTGTGTACTGGGGCCCCGAATGGATCTATACCTTGTTTGGAGGCCCAGTGCACAAAACGGTTCCATTTGCTGATGTACAATTTTCTTGTAGATGGTTTGTGAGAAGATACAATAATTTGTTGTACTGCAGGAGATAGTAACTCCGACCTGGCTAAGATGGGAAGGGGATCAGCCAAGCTGTCAGTTTGAGGGACTTGAGGAAGGTGTGAGGAACTCCCGACGAGTGTGTCAACAGATCTGGCTCCGGGTCCAGAATCCATGGTTCCTCCACTTGATGGGATTGAAGGAAGGGAAACCAGATTTGTCGAGGCCAGAATGGGGCTATCAGTATTATGGTCCTGTCCAGACGTTTGGCTTTCTGCAAAAACCTGGGAATTAATGGAACAGGAGGAAAAGCATAAAGGATACCCGGGGGCCAATCGTATACCAGTGCATCCCTGGGGACACCCCCTGGGGGGGTAACAGGGCAAAATAGCTTCTGCATTTGGCATTCAAAGGGGATGCAAACATGTGGCAGCAAGGCTGGCCCCATCTGCGGAAGATCTCTTCTGCCACTTGACGTTTGAGGGACCACTCGTGAGGGAACAGGATGGCTCTGCTCAACCTGTCCGCAATTACGTTGGAAATCCCCGGGATGTACGTTGCTATCAGAAAGCGTCCAGTGGACTTTGCCCATTGTCAAATTCTGAGGGCCTCTCTGCATAACGGATAAGATCTGGTTCCCCCTTGCTAGTTTATGTACCAGACCACTGACATGTTGCCTGTCTGAACTGTCACTGTTCCCCGAGGTAAGGACTTGTGAAAGTGTTGCAACGCTAGAAACACTGCCCTCATCTCTAGAACATTGATGTGCAGATTGTACTCCATGTTGGACCATTGACCTTGGACTGTTTGTTCCTGAAAGAATCCCCCCCACCCTATCAGGGAAGCGTCCGTGGTTAGAGTTGCTACCGGACTGGGTAACACAAAGGGTCATCCTATTGTTAACTCTTGACTGTGTATCCACCACAAGAGATACTTCTTGCAATAATTCGTGATCAAGATCTCGTGAGACAGTGGAAGTTGTAGATACGACCATTGGGCGAACAGCATCCATTGAAGGATCCTCATGTGCATTCTGCTTAAAGGGACTACAAGAGGGGATGCTGCCATCAAGCCTAGCACTCTTAATACTTGTCGTGCAGAGACTCTGTTGTTGTGGAGAAGGAGCGAAATTTGGTGCCTGAGGTCTGACACTCTTGATGGGGGGAGAGTAACTTGAGCCAGGGAAGTGTCTAGCTGTGCTCCTATAAATAAGATACGCTGTGACGGGGATAAGACAGATTTTCCAAAATTCACCGTTATGCCTAGTGAAGAGCAAAGATTGATGGCGTAGTCCATGGCTTGTAGAAGACGACACTTGGTGGTGGCGGAAAGGAGCCAGTCATCTAGATAAGGAAACACCCGGAATCCCTTTCGCCTCAAGTGAGACGCTACTACTGCCATGCATTTGGTGAACACCCTGGGGGCTGAGGTGAGACCAAAGGGCAGAGCACGAAACTGGAAATGACTGGCTCCCAACCGGAAGTGCAAATGATCTCTGGACACCCTGGCCATTTTGATATGGTAGTATGCGTCTTTGAGATCTATAGAGCACATCCAGTCGCCCTTTTGCAGAAAAGGGAGGATTGACTGAAGCGTGACCATCAGGAACTTTTCCTTTTTTACAAAGGTATTTAACTTGCTGAGGTCTAAAATTGCCCTCCAGTCCCCTGTTTTCTTTGGAACTAAAAAGAACCTTGAGTAAGTTCCGGATCCTATTTGGTCCACTGGGACTGGTTGGATGACTCTGTTTTCGAGCAACCTTCTTATCTCTATGGTTGCTTGGTCTCGCAGACTGGGTGGAACATGTGGGAGTTTTTTGGAGTTTGGTGGTATTTTTATGAAGGGAATGTTGTAGCCTCTGGTAACTATGCTTTTTACTCAGTAATCTGATGTAAGATTTAGCCAGGCCTCTGGGTATAAAGCCAAGCGACCCCCGACTGCCTCCAGAGTAGGACAGCCGGGCCTGCACTCAGGAGTGCTGGAAGGGTTTTCCAGAGAAGGTCTCTCTGTCACCCTGATTTTGTGGACCCCCTCTGCCGGCTGGGTGGTGTCTTCCATTTCTTCCCCCTCCTATGCCTCTGGAGGGGGCGTCACTTTGGGTGTGTTGAAAAGATCCCTGAGTCTTTCGGAACCACATTTTTCCTCCTCGTTGCCCTTTAGGGTAGGGTCTAGATGGAACGGAAAAACAGACCCCTACGGCAGACAGGGTCTTCCCTTCTTGTTCACACCTCGTGAGAGTCTCCTTTACTTTGGAGCCAAACAGGGAGGCACCATCAAAGGGGGCATTGGCAAAGGAAGACTTAAAGGCTTCCATAAAGGAGCATAGGCACAACCAGGACTGTCTTCTCAGTGCAATCGCTGAAGCTGCCGCTCTACTCGATCCTTCGGCTGCGTATGAAATCAGCCTCATGGATGAGTTGACTATGGAATTTAGGGTGTTAAGTTGCACTGTCACTTTCTCGGCGACAGCAGCATCTGTGTGTCCCTGAAAAGTATCTCCTAATTCCTTAATGAGATCTCTTTGTAAACGCGTAAAATGCGTAAGGTAGTTGAGCGATCGGATGGAAAAAGACGCCGAACTAAATATGCGCTTCCCATATCTGTCCATTGTCCTAGAATCCTTATTAGGAGGATGGACAGAGGAAGATGATTCAGACATCTCTTTCTTAGTAGCCGCCGCCACCACCATAGTGTCTACGGGAACTCCTTTTGTAAGATAGGCTTTATCTTCGGGAGCTGTCATGTATTTGTTGGGTTTACGCGGGACTGGTTCCACTGTATCAGGTGTTTCCCAAGCCCTCCGAGCTACTAGATCCATGAGATCGTCAAAGGGAGGAGTCACCCAGGAGGTAGAAGGTTGAGTCCCAAATGCCTTCAGTAAAACCGATTCATCCGCAGAAGGGGTAAGGGTTTGCCAGTCACCTCTTTGCTTCAGGATTTCTAAAATGTCTGCAAAAGAGACATCCTCAGAGGTGGACCGTGGGGACCCTTCTGTTTCATCTAAATCAGTATCAGATGTAAGAGATTCCTGTGGGGAAACTATGTGCCTCCTCTTGCACAGTCGTTTCCTCGGAACATCCTCAGTGGGAGCTTCTGGGGATGCATCTGAGGAACCAGAGTCTCCCTGTGGGGACTTCTGAGGCATTGGGTCTCGACGCTTGGTAGGTACCGAAGGCACAGAAGCAGAACGCGGACCTTTTGGGGAAGGAGATAAAGAAGCCGATGAAGTAAGTGTCTGATCCGACAGGACCTTCCTCATGATGTCAAAGGCACCGGTGCCCCGACCCGAAGATCCGACCTGATCCGAAGAAGGAGGTCGTTTCTCCAGAATCAGAACCACGGGCTCCGACACCGAGGACGGATCCAAACTGATCTGAGCCGAGGCACCGAGAGGAAGAGTCGGAACCGAAAACTCGGTTCGACTATCCCCCCCGGAACCCAGGAAAGATGTTCGGCTCCGAGACACTCTGGCTGGTTCCGAAGGAGTCGAGGTCAACGGAGCCGATAGCACTACTGGAGGCTTCAGCACCGTGGGCTCTACAATCATCAGTTCTTCGACTCCTAACACCGATGACTCAATGGGTCTCGGAGGAGGAAGTGTCAAGGGAACTGGAATCACTTCAAGTTTCGAAACCAACTGGGACGAAACCTCGAGTAATTTTGACAAAGCCGAGTTCTCCATAAGCTTCTGTACCACTCGGTCCACATCGGAGTTGGAAAGTGGCCTCGAAGAACGGGTCGAAGGGATCGAAGCCATCACCGAGCGAAGGATAGTAGACGGTGGTACCTCTGATACCAGCTCCAAGACCTGAGCCTCGTGCAGAGATAAGGTCTCGACACCTGGCACCAAAGTCATAGGAGCCGGTGTCCGAATTTGAAAAGAGGTGCTCAGAGCCGATGACTTGGGCTCCGACACTCTTGAAGACTTCGATCCCTTCGAAGACTTCGAAACCTGTTCAGCCTTGTCAAGGGCCTCTTGAAACTCAGGTTTAATTAGACCTCTGTCCACCAACTTCCTGCGTCTTTCCAGCATGACCCTCCCACTAAAGGAATGACAGATGGAACAGTCTTCCTGCAAGTGGAGAGGGCCAAGACAGTAGACGCAGGATGAATGGTTGTCAGTAATGGACATCTTCTGTCCACAGTGACACCTTTTAAATCCACTCTTAGTCTTTTCTGACATTACACTAGAAAAAGACAGGACTATATTGAAAAAATTTTTAACTACAATATCTAAGATATAAGTATATAAAAGTACAAAATACACATCACAGCACACTGCACACTAAGATATATGTAAATATATTTTTTAAAAGAAAAAATAAAATAGAAAAAATTAACTTTCTGTTTAAATACTGTAAGTTCTTACAGAGAAAAAAACGGTCTAAGGCCCTTACTAATAATTTTAAAGGTAACAAACTACCTAAACTAGTTCACACAACTACTACATATATGCAACTATCAATTATTAAGATAAAGATAAAGATTCTAAAAAAAAATATCTATCTTTAACAAGAAATAACAGTAAAAATTGTACTGGCCCGAGCCTCTCGATGTGATCTGCTGCTAGCGGCAAACTAGATCTGAGGGTTAGCACCGGAGGATCATGGGATATTACTGTGCCTCGAGCTTTCTCGAAGATGCAAGCTAGTGATGCGGATGACTCGGAGCCGAGGATCGGCTCCGAACCCGTGTGTAAGAACAAACAGCGAGATTGAACAATTTCACATTATAGTTTACTTAATGTTAGTAAGACATTTCAGGCAAATGTTATTGTGTACCGCATTTATTCCTCTGGCATCAGTTTTGATACAAACCACAATATTATTTTGTACATTGTTATGTTTATATATAAACTAACTGCTTCCAGTTGCTTTGACAGTAATCGCATTTTTGAAAGTAGTTCGTGGAATGTGCTACTGTACGACTATGCCTGCTATGAAATAACTCTCAAAACAGGAGTGTAGAAAAAAGTGTTACTTACTGTTTTATGTTACTTCCGACATAACCCTTTCTCTTGTCTGCTGATGTCAGTGATGCACACATTCATTTACTTTAACAAATGCAAAAGCATGAAATTATTGAAGCTCAGTTTGGTGAAATGCTTCAAAATCTACAAACCGACAAGTGCATGTAAAGTGAAAAATAGCACTGCTCTGGCAGTCCTCTGCCCGAATGGCAGAAAGTAAAGTAAATCCTGTGTTCTGCCTGACCAGCAGAAGTAAATTTTAGATGCGAGCATGGATAAATCTTTGATAGAAATGGCAGTCCTATTCAAACAGATGCACGGAATGCTGATGGAGCTGACGTCATCGCGCATGTGATTACATCACCTCCAAAAGCGCGAAAATTTTAAAAATAGATCCGAAAAATCAGAAATAATGGGGTGCCACTCAGGAATCATGGCATCCCATTATTGGGACCCCAAAACTTGGTAAAAACCGAGTTATTCGGGACGGTTGAGAGGTCTGCACACGAGGTAAGGATTCTGAGGTCTTGTTCAAGCTGTTGACACCTGCTGATCCACATGGACCATTCCTGGAATGGCATAAAACAAAGTGTACACACATCACCATGTCCAGTCTGATGATGTCACCATCCTATAAATACAGCAGGAGAAGGGAAACCAGCCAGTAAAGCAAATAGCATGCCGTGTTAATGCGTCTCTCTCTAGTGTCATAACATAGTTAGGTAAGGGTTTGAATCCTGCAAACAGTGTGTGTGTGTGTGTGTGTGTGTGTGTGTGTGTGGGGCGTGTATATGTGTGCAGTTTCCTTTGAGAGGTGTCCCCTTTTTGGAGACTGGGAAAACACACTAAAAGAGGTACATTCCTCTTTGGAAAGTCTGCTGATGTCACCATCCTACAAATACAGCAGGAGAAGGAAAACCAGCCAGTAAAGCAAATAGCGCACCATGTTAATGCGTCTCTTTCTAGTATCATAACATAGTTAGGTAGGGGTTTGGATCCTGCAAACAGTGAGTGTGTGTGTGGGAGAGCGGTGTGTGTATGTGTGCAGTTTCCTTTGAGAGGTGTCCCCTTTTTGGAGACTGGGAAAACTCACTAAAAGAGGTACATTCCTCTTTGGAAAGTCTGATGATGTCACCATCCTACAAATACAGCAGGAGAAGGGATACCAGCCAATAAAGCAAATAAAGCGCCGTGTTAATGCGTCTTCCTGTATTATCATAACATAGTTAGGTAGGGGTTTGAATTCTGCAAACAGTGAGTGTGTGTGGGGTGTGTGTGTATGTGTGCAATTGTCTTTGAAAGGAGGGCCCTTTTTGGAGACTGGGAAAACACACTAAAAGAGGTACATTCTTCTTTGGAAAGACTGATGATGTCACCATCCTACAAATACAGCCAGAGAAGGGAAACCACCCAGTAAAGCAGATAGCATGCCGTGTTAATGCATCACTCTCTAATATCATAACATAGCTAGGTAGGGCAAAAGACGCAACAAGACAAACCAGTAATTAAACACAAAAAGCTGAGAGCCCAAAAGTAGTAAGTCCAAACGCCAGTCAATAAAAAAGGCGAAAAATGCGAGTTATAGCAGTTAAACCTTCCTTTTGCAGCCCATCCGTAGGTCAGATAAGTGAACAAAGCCAAAAAACACCACGTAAAAAGTCCCTGACTTTTAAGTTAGTCATTTTTAATTAATTTTTTATTTACCTAACTGTATTTAATTACATGTTTAAGCTTGTATTATGTTAGGTTTAACCCTAAGGACATATTAATTTTAAATGTTATTGTAGAAAGTACACGCCTCATTTAGTTAAAATGAAAAGAAAATAACTCAACGAACCGCGCACAGTCAGTGCTGCAGTTCGGTTGTGTTTTGTTTTGTTTGATTAATGAACTTTTAGCAGCAGACTGGTTCTTACATGGAATCTTTTATTTTTGGTTTATTTTCGGTTTATTTCCTACACAGCTAGTAGGTCCACACTTGATACGGACCATTTAGCGGTTTTGTAGGGTCACACAATAAAAGAAAAGGTTAGTGTTGCTTTAAAACTTTTTTAGTAAAAAGCCCGCGTTTTAGTGTTTTAAATTGTCATTTTGTGGGTGTAAACCACTTGTACTGAGGAAGCTTGAGCTGCGTCTCGGGCGAAAACGCTGTATTTTCTAATAATTAAACTTGCGTTAAAGGGACTTTTTACGTGGTGTTTTTTGGCTTTGTTTACTTATCTGACCTACGGATGGGCTGCAAAAGGAAGGTTTAACTGCTACAACTCGCATTTTTCGCCTACTTAATAGCTAGGTAGGGGCTTGAATCCTGCAAATGCTGACTGTGTGTGTGTGTGTCACTGTTGGTCAATGCGGTGTGTGTTTTGCTTTTACTATGGTATGACATAGTTTGATTACAACAGTAAGTGCATTGCACACATCAGGTATCTGCATGGCAAATATATATGTGTACATGTCCCCTCAATCAGTACATAGGTGTGAATCCTGCATACTACATGAATACATTTGTTTCCATTGACAGGTTGTGCCGCTGCTTCTCAGATTGTAGGTCACATGTGTATGTATGTGACAAGGCCGTCCACTGTCATGTTCTGTGGCCAAGGTCATCTGTGGCACACACACCCATGACAGTTACTTAGGAGTAGTGTGAGTGAGGGTATATGCCTGGGGTATATGTCAGACATGGTCATACACAACAAAGACTGCCAAGAATGGACAGTCTTTATAGGTGTACGACTGCCTTGTGGATATGCATTCAGGCCTCTAATGTCTTATGTGATAGACCTTGGGACTCCACAATACCTATGGATATGTGGATACCAAGGGACACATGACATAACATGAGGCTGTATGTACACATTGGTACCCAACGTACATGTTGAGGGCTACCACCTGTGTGGTATTGACGGGATAGCATGTATAGTACATGAGGATGACTATGCCATAGTCGGCTTACTGCTATACAGCATGTATCAGACAACAGGTATCTGTCTGTATGATACCCTCGTGTAGGATATGCGTCCCATCCAGGGAATGCATTGTAGGCCAATCCATGCATTTCCAGATTTGGATGGACACATTTCTACTGTGTCTGCATATACCTAAGGGGGCTATATGCCAAATAGGTGTGGTCACAGGAATGGGTGGCGGTCATTACCACTGGTTAGTGTTATAGTATAGCACCGGAAGGATTCAATTGTTACTGGGTTCCCTACTACTGTGTATCATTTGTCAGGACATCATCCAATGATTGCTTATAGTCATGCTGTTGAGGTTGTGTATACTACCAGACCGCAAATCATTGACAGATATTAACGGTATCACCCACAGCATAGCGTCAACCCATGTCATACACACGTCTACCAATGTTAGTACATAACTGTAGTAGAATGCATACAGGCCATTGAAAGATACTATGAGATGTTAACAATGTGTACGACAGGGTATTCCACATGTCCCATGTGTCCACTATGCATGTACATGCAGACAGTGTGCACCCACCATGTTCACAGATGTACACTTGCTAATCTGTACTGCACACATCATACACGTACTGTCCACTAACACATACTGGCAACACATTACACTTCATCCAAGTGGCACATGGGTGGACAATACATACTCATACCTAACAGTGGTGTAAACAATGCTACATTGACAGTCAGAGCTTTGATGCATAATGTCTGCTCAGATATACCTACAAGGATGTCGTTACACTTCCTTGTTGATAACTTGCTATTATTGCTACACTGCTATAATGTCACCCTGTGCATCAGCACCATGTTAGCCTGTCCCTCCATCAATGATGCAGATGACAGGAGGCGGCACAGGTATCATCATATGCACAAGGCGTTATGTTGTTTGCCAGAGCCTGACATTGACCCATCCAATCGACATGTCTGTGTGTGTGTGTGTGTGTGTGTGTGTGTGTGTGTGTGTGTGTGTGTGTGTGTGTGTGTGAGGGACAACAGTACAGCATGGGCCAATGTTGATGTAATGTGTGTGTGTATGTGTGAGCCCTAGTTTTTTGGTTAATGTGTGTGTGTCTGCATGCACACAGCTCCATCATATGGCAGCCATATACAGTAGTTTGTGGGACAGCCACAGACTGTACCTGCTAGGCTGTACAGATCACTGTCTCCGGGCACGGACACAGTACCTGTGCCTGGCAGGGGTGCTACAGACAGTATCGGGTACCAACCCTGACTGGGTACTGTCATCAGAGGCAGATGTATGATGAATGGACCCATGTCCCTGCTGGGACTGGCCAGAGCAACGTGCACATGGTCTACTAGGATGGTCAATGGAAAGGCCAGCTCCAGCATTGCTGGGGCTGGTACTGCCACTACGGGAGCGGCTGTGAACTGTGGGCTGTCCGCGACCACTGCCAGCTGTTGCTGGCATGCGTCCGCATCGACATTGCAGCCATCCCGCATGGTCCTGGCTCATGGAAGACATGTTGTGGAGGGTATCTAATGTCTCCCCCCAACGTCTATCAATGACCTCAGTGTAAGTCTGGATGGCACCGGCAAGGTCACTGGTGCTGTCATTGATAGCGATGTAATGTTCCCTCTGCACCCTAAGTCCCTGCCTGGTGTACCATTCCATACGTGCCTGAGCCTGCATTACAGCCCAGAACATACTGGTCATCGTAAGACCTGTAAGGGCACGCCTTCCAGGGGCAATACGACCAGTGATGCTCCCCCAAGAACCCCTGAACCTCCGCCTATGTGGTACAGTTCCAGGTCTGTGGCTATGGCTGCTGTGAGGGGATGCAAGTGCCATGGGTACCACACTCTCCTGGTCAATGCCAACTGTATGCTGTCCCTCACCTATGGCCATTGGTGGTAAGGGATGTATTGACAGTATGAGTGTGTGCATAGATTGGGTGAACGCTGTGTACTGTCAATTGGTGGACCAACAACAGACCCTGTCAAATCTTCCTGTGCCAATATACATGTGTCATCACCACTATTCGTGGCAGTGGCTTGAGGTTGCCTGCTGTTTTCGCGAACCTCTAACTCAGCACCTTTGAGAGGAAGACAGGAAACACACTTTACAGTCTGCACATGCACACATGCACACATGAACACATGAACACATGCACACATGCACACATGGACACATGGACACATGCACACATGAACACATGCACACATGCACACATGAACACATGCACACATGAATACTAATACACACCTCACTACATCACATACACACACATACCAGCAATCCAACACATACTCTATAGTAGGTGAAGGTGGGTGCCAGCATCCCAAGGTAGACAGTCAGCACACATGTGTTAGCATGCAGAATATGTGTTGCACAAGACCATGCAGTGCAAGTATAGATGTCCCTATCAATACATGGTTTTGATGCAACTGTGTAGTTGTTCAGTGATTGGCTACACCCTGGAACACAATGTGTACATGGACACAACATTGCTGTGCAGGTATTATCAGCTCTGCAATGCCCTGTGCATCATCACAAACAAGTGTACATGCCATGGCTGCATGTGTTATCTGTGTGACACATAGATATCCATGTCTGAGTGCAGTGTCTGTGTCCATAGCAGATAATAGTGAGCACGGGTGTAGCACATGCATGCTATATACACACACGGGATGTGCGGTGCATGTTGATGTGAAGGAATCCCAATGCTCGACATAGCCAGTGTACAGTGGTTATGGTGAGTGCGGGACATATTGCAGATATGTGGGTGCCAGACATGGCATGGCATGCTACATGACTGCAACATTAAACACCACACATACCCAATGTGTGTCAAGTGACCTATACACCCACTAGCATTCCAGGACATATATGAAACACTTTGTGTGGATGGTGACTGCTGTGCATATTGTGTATACTGGCATATGTAAGCACACAGACAACATGCTATGCATATTGTGTATAAGTGCATATGTTTGCACACACACAACACTGAGGTGCAAAGCAATTAATGCTATGAGTAGTACTGTGGTCACTGTAACTGGATGGGGTGTAGTACCCTGTGCCATCATCAACATGCATCTTGTGGTCACTCACAGCTACTAATGTGTGCAAGACCACTGCCTAGCATACTGTACCTGAACTGCAGTGCTGTGGCTATGTTCACAATTACACAGTCACCTTGTACATGGGTGTGGGAGGTGCCCAATAGGGAGCATTGCCTAACATGACTGTGTTATGTGTTGCAGAGTGTTGCACAGCCCCATGATAGGCCTCTACCCCTGAGGTACATCATGTGTGTGTGCATGACATGTGGGATACTGAAGTGTGATCTTACAGCGGGTGTGTGGTAATGCCAAATGTAGCATGTTTTCGTGTACTGTGTATGATAAACGTGTTCTGTTGTGTACAGCTGTAGCAACTATGCATATCCAATGTGCAGTACAGTGTTGCCACAACTGTGTCTGCTGCACTGTGCATTGCATGTGATTGAGGCAGCTACTGACTTTACTGAGATGATTGATGTCTCACAGCAAACATGCACAGCATGCATTATGCATAGGTGTGTTACGTGTACATGGCCTACACCTCACCTATGACATGCACATTTCATTACCAATATTAAAGTGTTAACACACTCACCAGCATGTATTGTCTGCCCTGCTGTCACACCAGAGGGACCTAGAAGAATATGACACAGTTTGTCAGTGGCCACAACTGTGGCATTGCTACTATGAGTGTGATAAATGACAGTGAAACAACAGTCAACAGTCACAGGTGTATGGATACTATTCCAAATATCAGTATTGCACACATTAGGAAGCACAACTGCTAAACACACAGTACACATCTCACATATGCATATTCTAACAATACAGGTAATGGTAGTCTACAGCTAGGGCGTATTACCTGCATGCTCCATGTCATCCTGCTGGGTGGCTCCGGCCTCCATGATGACACATGTGTGACGCTGTTGCTGCTGTAGGTCAGGAGCCACCATGCTTAGGAGCAGCTCCTCCACTCTGGTGAGGGGGGATGTATGGCCGCCCCACCACCTGTGGCAAGCTGTTGCCTATGGATATCAGATGCACGCTGCCGGACATGTCTAATTAAATCACTGCAGTGATGGCGTACCTGCTCATATGTCCAGTTTTGCAAGCCTATCTCATTTGCCCGGTGAACAAGGTCTTGCCACAGTGCAGTACGGTCATGCTGGTGCTGGCTGGCCTTGGAAAAAAGAAGGTTATAGTGCTGCACCAGGCTGTTCAGAATTTCCTGCTCCTCAGCAGCTGAATACAATGGATTAAGTTGATGAGCCATAACCCTGGAAGACAATTAAATGATATGTGTGAGCATGTCATGTGGCACACTTAACATTATGAAGTAGAGATATCACGTAACTGCCATATATAGCATCTATCTGTCTATCAGAGGATACACACATACAATACCACATATCAGTGCTCAGCCCACAACTGGCTGATAGTGCCTGCAACACTCCATATAACACATCAGTATACACCAGTAGTCGGCACACTGTTTGGGATACAATGCACAACCTCGCCCTGGGGGTATATATCAAGCTTATGCATGAAGAAATATGTCATCTAATGCAATGAATGTCATGTACATTTACAGGATTACCGGTAAACCACCCTAGTCTTTGATGCCATACCCCTACCTAACATATGTGCACAGTTGTTACTATAGCTGGTATATTTCTGTAACAGAGTATACACGTTGCTAGGTACACACACATACCCTGTAACACACATGTCATTGTGGGCATGGTACAGGCATCATTAAACACACATCAGACATATATACAACACACAGATGTATGCCAACACAGATGAGCATTACCTGTGTACCGTATAGTACTGTATGCCCCTACTTACAGATACCTATGCCTGTGGTATGTAATCTGTGCAGACTACAGGAAACACACAAGACAGTGTTACCAGGGACTGTGAACATACACCATACTGTGCTGTTTAGGCCTACAGCTTCAGGTAGTACAACAGTTCATATGTGCGCTGGAGTCACCAGCAGTACCACTTACTGAGTATACATGTATTGCTTCAGCCTACATTGGGACACCACAGTCGTACACAAGGAACTACATCACAACATATGCCATCCTACTATGTCTGCATCTCAATAATTGACACATCTTTCTCCAGCCTCACACCTAGGACACAAACTACCATGACAGACGCAACCTCACACTAAGCTATCAAACCTTTACAAACCTTGCAAACAGTCACTGTCACACTCATTCCACCTCACATAGCAGGTATTGCTGAGTACATGTGTGTGTGCATTGTGTCATAAGTAGGTAATACGCTATTGGCCCTAGGGTCTAGAGCAGCCTAGTCATATGCTATCCTGGCCTTTGACACACATGTAATGTGATTTCACTTGCTCCTGTCAACCGGATACACAGAGGTGACTCCCAGGGCATATTACCTATCTCCAAAACAATCATTAGGGGTATGTATAACATCTGCTAATGAGGAGCCTTGTTTGTTCATGCTGGGTGGTTTAGTCCAGAGTATGGCATATTTGTGGATAGGAACCTGTACCTCCAGCATGTGCTGTTTAGTGAGGTGACAAGAATTAAGGCCCTAGGTCATGTAGCCCGGAGGGATTGTGAGGTGTTGTCATGGTGGTTGGCCGACTGCTATGGGTGTGACATACCTCTGTATGTCCGGCAGTAGTAACCTCTTGGTGGGCGGTATGCAACGCACTCTAGCTGTGGTTTGTGAGTCAGTCTGCATAGGGCATGTGTTTGAGGGCAGTATTACCCTTTTTCCGTACCATCACTCTTTTTCAAATTTCTGTATGCATCCCCCACTGACCTTCTGTTTTTTTTTCTGTCTCCTGCTTATTTTAGCTGAGCTCCTATTATACTGCTACCTTTACATTTCAGCAATATCTTAACCTCCTCCTCTCCTTCTCCAACTGGCTATTCCCTTGACCTACTTAGTCCATAATACTTGTACCTAACAATTACTGTACTTTTTCCTCTTTCTATTTACTTTATTTTCTCCCTTTTCCTTAACAATAACTACATTTACTTACCTGTTTCTCTAGCAACCTGCATATTTAACACTGTATAATATTTAGTTTAGCCAATACCTGTTTTTGTTGTCACGACCAGTTACTACTGATACTTTTTTAACTTTATTTTGTATTTTCTAAGACTGGAGCTTATTCTCCTCAGCCCCTTGTCTGAACTTTGTTTGTCATTTACTTAGACTAGTCCATGAAAACCTTATATGTAATTGTATTTTACCTGAGTACATTATGCTACTTGTTTGTCTTACTTAATTACTTCCTAATAGTGTCTTAGTCTGATAGTGGAGCTTTTCTCCTCGGGCCTCTGCTGAAAATGGACATGTATCCAGCCAGACTAGCCCGGTTAACAAATGTAAAATAAATAAATAAATAAAAAAATGTCTGTGGCCTTTCCACTTGCTGTAGTTGTCATGTGAGGTACATACCACATGGGGCATTGTGATGAGTAGAGGGGAACACCGACCTATATTTCCCTAGATGACACACCTTTTGTGATGACACGTACCACATAGACAGATTACATTACTACTGTGGCACTGTGATTATCAAAGGGGAGCCTACTGTCAACCTGTGTCCCGTGTACCCTTCTGACACCATCAATGTTAGGTAGGCTACCACCTATGTGGCAGTTACTGTGTAAGGTGTTTTGGAATGGGGTATGGCACTGCAGTATCAACACTGGTGTTCAGTCCATGCCTTGGACAACAGGCACCTGTTGCAGTACATAAGACCCCGTGTCTCCCTCACTCTCTCTCTTATATATATATATATATATATATATATATATATATATATATATATATATATATATACACACACATATACATACATATATACATATCGATCCATATCTATCCATATCTGTCCATATCTACACATATCTATAAATATCTATACATATCCATACATATCCATACATATATATATCTATATATATATATATATATATATATATATATATATATATATATATATATATATATCTACATATATCCATATATATCCATATATATCTATATATATCTATATTTATCCATATATATCCATATATATCTATATGTATCCATATATACCCATATATATCTAAATATATCCATATATATATCTATATATCTATACACACACACACACACACACACACACACACACATATATATATATATATATATATATATATATATATATATATATATATATATATATATATACATACATGAATATATACACACATACATGTAAACATCCATTGCTGTACATATAGCTGCACATATAGGCACATATACTGCCCACCTTTCATGGTGGGGATGTCAATTCTGCAACAATTGTGAGACATACGGCTATGTAATACTATTGCACAATGTTGTGCAGAATTCATTCTGCTGTCCTCAGGCCATATAACTGTTCCAGGCCTCACTGCCTGTAGCTCAGTCCCACAGTGTTTAACACCATATGACATATGCCGGCACTGCTTGCTTTCTGCAAAGCCACACACTACAACCTACATACATATGTGCACATAGCAGCCTTTTACAACATACTTATGTCCAGCCTTCACTAACAGTTGCAGTATGTCCCTTGCCCTATGCAAATGTGCATGTACATATAGATACGGACTGCTGCCACATATGGATGATTCGCAGTATGTAGAGTACCCTTCAGACACATCTTTCGGATGTCAGCAAATATATATCTGTTACATACCTTACCTTTGTATTCCTTACCTCCATCTGTTGTAGGTGTTGTTTTTTTTTATTTTTTATTTTTTTTGGTTTTGTTTCCTCTGTGTGTTGCTATTTGTTTTCAGCGTCTGTCTCCTTCTGCCTGTTTGTGTTTGTCTGTCTCTGTCTGTCTCTTTCGCTTGTGCTCTCTCTCTCTCTCTCTCTCCTAGTTGTTGCAATGATATTATTTTATGTGTGGACAGCAGATACAGGCTACTTTTCTAGGTATCTGCATATCTGCATGTGATGGCCTCTGCACCAATTAGTGCCCACCATTTAGTAACTGCATGCAGCCTGCTGTATGGTAATTGCAGTTCTCACTGTGATTTCAGGACACTGCTATAAAATGATAGGTTAGGTAGGTGTAGCCCTTTCAGTTTTGCAAGGTGGAGACCATGCTTGTTTGCTGTGGACACTGTTGTCTCAGTCAGAAGGTTGGTATATGTCTCATGTCTGAAGCTGGGTTGTAGCCAGTGAAATGCATGTTGTATTGAAACCTGACTGTTGCTTCTTCCAGTACTCTCTTCTCAGTGTGTAGGTTTACTCACACCTCCCAATGCTAACACTGGATACATGGGAGTATGTACTTTCTTTTTGAATTAGAGAATTAACTGGCATACAACAGTAGTTATTGCAATGTATTCCTATGGCTTTCCTATTTTCCCTTTACATTCACTCATTGTAATGCATGTTATATTTCTTTCAGCATCAAGTTATTTTATATCTGCTGTGGTGTAGTGGTACTTCATGCAGACTGTTGAGTCCAAGGTCCCGGGTTCGAGACTGACAAGGTTTTTTATTTTACTGCAGAGCAGTACAAGGGCCTTGTCAAACGGAGTGACTAAGGCACTTTTAAGCAGTTGTAAGCGTGTTTGCGTGGGTTTGCATGACG
This sequence comes from Protopterus annectens, assembly GCF_019279795.1. Classification (NCBI taxonomy): domain Eukaryota; kingdom Metazoa; phylum Chordata; order Ceratodontiformes; family Protopteridae; genus Protopterus; species Protopterus annectens. The sequence continues at coordinate 685,792,580 of NC_056730.1, read as the reverse complement.
TTTAGCGATGCTAAGCTAAGCTTAGCTCAGCTTATTTTATTTTAGCAATACTACGCCAAGCTTGGCTTAGCTTATCATATCTTAGCAATGCTAAGCTAAGCGCGCACACTGGTGCAAACCTGCTTACTACTGTCTACAAGTGCTCACTCCCGCTAACCCCTGTGCTCATTTCTTTGACAGAAAAGTAAATGGGGAGATAGGAATGTGGTGATAAAGGGTGCACAAAGAGGGGAAGACAGTAGGGAAACCATCTCGGAATGTACAGGATGGGTGTGGAGAGGGTCCATAGTTGCCCATTTCTTTACCAGCAACAGCTGTGATATGCAATACATTAGGAGGGATATTTAAAACCTTCCACCCCTGAGAGAGGGCTGAGGACAACTAAGTATGTTGTACTACCAATTATGAATATCAGGCACATGCACTGTTTATGAACTGCTACACTGTCATTAGTACTTTATTCACTTCTGAACAGTTTGTCATTTGTGTTGACATTAGCACAGTCTGCTCAGGACAACTGGACATATTTCACTACTGTGTATGCCTACCTACACCCTTGGTTGTGCCTGACAACACGGGTATATACTACCTTTGGGTTGGGGTGCAGAAGTGCAGAGTGCATTATTTATTATCGTGTGATGTTTATCTTACTGAACATGCAGAGTTGCTGTGTACCTGTAAGTCTATAAAGACTAGTAGTCTGTCTGAGTAGCTCCCACCTGTGGACATATCCAGATGGTAGACAGAGGTCAGCCTAGTTTTCTTTGACTGTGCGCCACAGCAACTTTTCAGCACCTGAACAATGGCATTGTCACAGGTGGTTGCTAGCAGTACATGGCTACATCCTTTGATATTTCTGTGTTGTACTTCTACATAAGGGCATGCTTGTGGGATTCATTCTAAAGCTATTTGCAGAGTGTGTAACAGCAGACAAGCTGATTTGTCTGTGTGTTTCTGACTCTTCCAGGCCTCAGATACTCTCAGGTATATATTTGAACAGCCTCAGGGAAAGGTACATATAACTGGGATACGCCTGTGATATATTTCAGACATTTTGCAGTTCAGATTTTGGTGGATTCAGAGCATATGTATTACTACAACTTTTCTGACGTGCAAGCAGTGTCTACTCTCACATATTGACATTTGTCATTAAGTGAGATTCCCCACCTTTCTGCCTACTGTTAGTACATTCCACAGGGAGTCAGAGGGGCACAGCTAACATTTGTTTATAAATCAGGGTCATCACTGTAGATCAGTCACTGTTGGGAGGTCTGGCCTGTGACCTATGTAAATATGCCAGTGTTTATCCTGCTCTGATACTGTGTGGGGTTTGTAAGGTGCTGCTGTAACATTATTCCCTACTAGCATGGCTGATTCTCTTTTCACAGTCATGTCATGCAATTCCACAACACCTGCTGGTTAAGGCCCACAGAACAAGATTTGTGTTATGCCATTCCTATTTTCCCTTTACTTTCACTCATGGTAATGCATGGTATATTGCATTCAGCACTAAGTTATTGTATATCTGCTGTGGTGTAGTGGCAGTTCATGCAGATGGGTGAGTCCAAGGTCCCAGGTTTGAGACTGACAAGGTTTTTTATTTTGCTGCTGAGCAGCACAAGGGCCTTGTCATACAGAGTGACTACGGCACTTTTAAGCAGTTGTAAGTGGGTTTGCGCAATGCTTAGCAATGCTTAGCTAAGCACACACAAGCTCACACTCGCGCACCCCCGCTAACTACTGCTTAAAAGTGCTTACTCCCGCTAACCCCCAGGCTAATTTCTTTTAAAGAAAAGAAAATGGGGAGATAGGAAAGTGGTGAAAAAGGGGGCACAAAGAGGGAAAGACAGCAGGGAAACCAGCTCGGGATGTGCAGGCTGGGTGTAGGGAAAGTCCATAGCTGCCGATTTCTTTACCAGCAACAGCTGTGCATATGTTTGAAATTTGGTGTGAAATTTGAAACCTTCCACCACTGAGAGAGGGGTGAGGACAACAAAATATGTTGTACTGCCAATTAGAATTATCAGTTCACATGTCCAGTGGACATGTGTGCGAATTGGGCAGCTATGTATGGTGCGTAATATTTTTGTGGGAACAGATTGCCCTTTTTTTATTTTTTTTTCAGGTGAGAGTGGAATGTGAGGTAGAGGAAGTAAGTATATTTGGGAAGGTAGGTTGGGGAGGTAAACAGACAAGACAAACAAGATGCATACAGGGGCAGAGTTTGACACATGGGGTGGGTGAACACAATTGATGGGAAAGGATGTTTGGAAATCGCAAGCCCATGAGCCCACAGATGGTAACAGTGGAACTGAGATCCCCACCCATGGGCAGTCACCACTGCACCTTCACAGCCCCGAGGCTGGCTGTGCTGAGGGTTGTGTAGGACGGGTAGGCTCACCCGAGAGATGCGCCACTCTCACCTCAAGCTGGCGTAGGGGATCAGCAACTGAATGCTGGATCTCCCTATGCACCACAGCCTGGACCCTAGCAAGGGTGACAGGTGGCCCTCCTTCGTCCATGCTTGCATGGGGGGGGCGAGCCCCATCCCTTGCAGTGCTTCCGCCCGAAGGTGGCACAGGACCAACAGAGGAGGGGAGCCCGGGCTGGGCACCAGAGCCGCTGGTGCCAGGTGCATTCGCCAACTGAGGAGGGACAGGTAGGTCCGCTGGGACCGGCCTTCCCATATTTTCTGTGATTAGGTGTGTTTAATTACAGCATTCCAGATTAGTTGTAACAGCATGCAGTAATATTCCCATTAACTCAACACACTAAGGTTCCAACAGTTGAACAGCAAGCATAACACATGCATATATTGAACGACAGTGGATATTCCAACAGCATGCAGGGATGTTTGGTAGCAACAGGCCACCATGAACGTGGTGTTTGAACAGGGCACATGCATCAACATCAATGCAAATATTTATAAAACAATAGGACATATGTCCAAACAAATATTTAAGATTACTCATACCCATTGAGATGTGGAATTACATGGTTTATGCACATATGGTAGGGTGTAGAAAAAACCTTGGTTAACATCTTATAATGACCTTTTAGTCTACACTACATTCCCATTGACTGCAAGTGTATATCCCCTACCTGTATTATTACACTTGCCACCATACATTAGGTTGTGTCATGGGTTTGGCTAGTTCAATATATGCCTGACCTATATCTGACATACTAACTGTCCAGGATGCAGATGTTACTGCTACATATTTCTTGTTTGCATTTATATTTCTTTATCTACATATCTGGGATGTTTTCACATGACATTTTCACTTCAATTTGTACAGAACCCTGCATTTCTTGACACACACTCACATTTCTGGTGAATAATTACATGCTACACGTGTGCCAGGTTTACTTATTCATGCCAGCCAGTAACTGACTATTGTGGACTGTATACATGTTTCACAGCTAATAGCACTTCCATCACCCACCTTATATGGGACTGCATAACTCTGGGTTGCCAGCACATTTTCAAACAGTACTGTTTGTATAATGCAAGGGTACAACAACATTTCAGACTCTGTGACACAGACACGCTTTGGGTTTTAGACCTTTATTAATGACATTGCACACTTTTCCACAGGCTCACTGCTTTATTTGTTTTAACGGTGTTTATGGCAGACATGTTCAAGACATATTATACCTTTATTAATAGGTTAGAACAATCTTTTTTCAGGCTCACTCACTTATGTTATATGACAGTGCCTGCAGAGATATTATTCCAGACATATGTCACCTTTCTGAATGGGTTACTACACTCTTTTTCTGCCTCTCTGAAGTTTTTATCTGACAGTACATGCAGAGGACTTATTCAGGCAATTCTATGGCTGTTTTATTGGACTACAACACTTTCTTTCATGCTCTCTCCCATATTTTATATAACAATACATGCAGAATAATCACTAACCTGCCTGGTGGCGCAGCCTTAGCAGCCTATTAGCATAGGCTTGCTGATTCTTAGCATAGGCTTGCTGATTCGTAGTACGGTCACCTCCAGCTGTAAAGTAAATGAAGGGATATTGAGACATACCTATCCGTTATGCATACTCTATTATCAATTCTTATATACTGCATTCCATGGCTACATACTCAGTTGTGGGGCATTCTGCATCCCACGGGCCTCCTGTATCCACTGGTTCAGGCGGTCCTGCTTTCATCTCTTCAGGTCTGCATGGTGGTGACGGACCTGCTCCCCAGTCCTAGGAACACCTGTGGCACTGGTGAGGTCACGTGCTAACCGGTTCCAAGCCTCTGCCTTGTACTCCGTCCCTTGGAACTGGCCCTGCAGGAGTCTTGTCTCGTGACGGTGGACAAGGAGTCAAACCATGTATTTGGACTCCTCGATGCCCCAGTGTTGAGCTTGGAAGCATGAACCCTCTCCTGCACCTGCCATTCTGACTGCAAATGTGAGCTACAATCAGTTATGGTGATTATTCCCGCCTATGGGGCTTAAATATGCCACAATTCCCACACTTTTTTGTGATTGGCCATTTTGTAAAATTCTCGGCTGACTGCAGACCTGCTTAGTAATGGTTAAACTACCATTCGTAAGTTTATGAATGTTAATAGTGGCTGCTTTCCCTGTGTTGTCATGGCTTAGTGGTTCTGTATTTTGATTATGATGCAAAGGGTCCTGTCATTCTTTTATTTTAATACTGTCTAGACAGGCTAGGGGGTGTGACTGCGTTTAAGCAACTTAGCTCTATGTTGCTCCATGGTGCCCTATGGTGCCCTGGTTGGCACAGCGCGCACATCCCCGCAAACACATTGTGCTGGGTAAAGTGCTTTTAAACTTTGGGCAACAATATCGCGCCAGGTAAAGCACTATTAAACTATGGGCAACTCTATTTAGCTGGGTGAAGTGCTATTAAACTATGGGCAACTCTGTTTAGCTGGGTAAAGCTCTATTAAACTATGGGCACCTCTGTTTAGCTGGGTAAAGCACTATTAAAATATGGGCACCTGTGTTTAGCTGTGTAAAGTGTTGCTTAACAGCAGGCTATTATATATCTGGGTCCTTTAAAAAATATATATTTTGTTCACTGATACATTGGCCATGTCACTGCTTTTAATAAATTTTAATCATATATGTCTGGTATTATTTCAAATACTGATTTAAAACATAAGTAAGAAATGGAGTGGTGGGACTCGAACCGTGAACGCCTTCTCTTTGTGCATACACTCTACCATTACGCTATTACAGTTTGGTGTGATTTGTATAAACATTCTTTCTTATGCTCTTCCATGTCAGAATTGCTAACTCTAGCTAAGCAATGGGCACACCCACTCACACACGCGCAAATACAGGCAGCTATATCGTGGATTTAAAAAATATATATAATTATTTACTTTATATAAGTGTGATGGAGGTTTACAGTGTCAGGGAGTGTGGTGTTGGGTGCAAGTATATTTGAGCGAACTCGCTCATGTGTCTAGACATTATCCTTTTTAAAACCTTGCAGGGGGTGTACACATTTAGACTACTCGGCAGTCGGACACGCACCCTGCTTTTCTACTCAGTCCGTGTAAGAGTTACTGTTGAGTCAGCATGCCCTCATGAATATTCATGGCACGCTGATGTCAAACAGTTCAACTGCAGCCTCCGAGTAAGACTTATTAAGTCTTACACGGATGATTAGTGAATCCAGGGGATATATATATATATATATATATATATATATATATATATATATATATATATATATATATATATATATATATATATATATATATATATATATATATATATATATATGTCCTCACTAGCAACTCTGCAGTGAGGCCACATTTATAGGTCCAGAGCTTTATAGGTACTTATTTGGCTCTTCGTTTGTGAGGATCTTGAGAAGTCTATCATTACATTCTCTGGATAGTTTTTTGGCTTTTGTGTTTTGTGTATGAGTAATTCAGATGAAGGAAGCACAAAGACATATTACTTGTTGCCAATATCCATGAAGGACATGGGTGCCAAGTTTGGAATGAATTGGAATTTCCCCATTCATACATCCAGATTATATTCGAATACAGTAAGAAAATTATTTTGCTTTATGGGGAGTGGAAGACCTATCTCACCAACATGTCCCATTTATGGTGCAATAGAGATTGAGATTCCTTGAATGGGTGCTCATGCTAACTTTGGTCTTGCAAATGCATAATAGGTCAAAAAGGACAGTATCTGTTGAGGCTCTATACACAAGGTAGATGTCACTTTTTAGCAGTCTGTACAATAGGGACAAGGCTTTGAGACCCTCTGCATAGATTTTATGACTTTAATCCTTGATTTTTAATGAGAAATTATTGCAGTCTTTCCATTTGTGACAAGAATTTGGGCAGGTACATACCAAGAGTGGTATTATACTGAATGATCAGCCTAAGGAAGGCCAAATACAGTTTAACCATAGTCATACACCTTGATGGGTGACATCTAAAATATATCACCATAGGAACCATTATACTTTCCCTATGTGAGGACATGCTTCTCTGCACCTACAGTTAGGACAACTGCACAGCAACTTCTTGGCCAAATGCCTTCACCTGCATTGTACCTGCATCACCAACCTTCTTTGGAGAGTCAATGGTATTCGATGGAACACCCTGTTTTCACCCCTCTCAGGATAAGCATTCCAATACTCTCTATGCCAACCCAAATAGGTGTCCAAGCTGCAAGTTCCTTGGACTGCACTCAGGACTTTATTTCTCTCTCTGTCTCTCTCTCTCTGTCTCTCTCTCTTTCTCTCTCTACGTCACCAGAGATGGATGCATCTTGATAGTTTCTTTCAGACTTTGAGTTTGTAAATTAGTAACATTCTAACATTTCTAACATTAAATAACTAAAAGCAATCACCTTAATAAGGTATTCAGGTCTGAAGTAACTCCAATGCAATATTTATGTTTTGATAGTTTTTGTTGCTTTGAAGAGAACTTATAGCTATAGTCTTATTTTAACATGAATGTTTTGCAATTCTTGCAGTTTAAAAATTAGTGATGATGACCTCAACTTGAAGTTACTTAAAAAAATGTCCCTTTTACATTTTACTTCATCATATATAACACATACCTATTACTTTTTTGAACTCCTCTCCAGTTTCCACAACCAAAACCTTATTTTTTCAACATCATTGCTAAGCCCCATTTTCCACTGAACATGATTTCCTTAATCCTCTGATTCCAGATTAGCCATAATATGGCAACATTTTATTGAAATTTTTCCACTTCTTTTTTATTTTTATATCTATATCAATAGTAACCAAATCCAATCATGCCCATATTTAAATTGCTTACATCTTTAAAATCATTCACATATTTTCTCTCTATAATAATTTCTCATAAGATTTTTTTTCTTTTACATTGTATAAAAACATGTTCACATGTTAAATTCATCACACTATAGTCAAACTCTGTCTTTTATATTTTTATATGGCATATTCAGCTTCACTGGTAGCATTTGTCTCAACAATCTCCATAGAAACCTTGACTTTCTATATGTTTTTAACATCTCTTATTTTTTGCAGCAGTAGCATCCTTCCCTTATTGTTTAATTCCTTCCAAGGGTATATCCTGTAATAATTTTCCATAATTTTTTCATACCATTTTTTTCTATCATTTTCAATTTCTTTCACATTAATTTTTCACAAAATAATCTTACATTTGATACTTTTCCACTTTTTCTTAAAACTAAGAAAAGTCAGCTATTCCACGTTATCCTTCACACTTAATATTTTCATTATTAACATATCCTCATTATCTTTTAAATGCTCCATTACTGTGTATAAATTTAAGGATGACATATACACTATAGAGTTTATTAACCCTAAATATCCTATTTTACTATGCACATACAATACCCTCTTTTCATAAGGCTTAACCTTGATCCCCATATAGAGGCAAATATTATATTGTATACATCCTTCTCTAAATTTAAAGGAACACTAAAGACACTAGTTAAATAAGTAATCTTTGCTAACATAACTGGATTTATTAAATATACTTTATTTTTATAGAAAGCCTAAAAGACTACCAAAACACAACCAGTTTTGAATTTCTCTATTTTTTCTTTTCATACAGAATTTATAATTGTTGCTTACCAAAGTTTATTTCAAGAATCTTAATTTTTTCTTTAATAAATTCAACTCCAGCAGGCTTTCCTTCAAAACCTAAGCATTTTTATCTTTATTTAATACAAGCCCTAACACCTTAATATCTGCTTGTAACTGCTTTATTACTACATTCATACTAACTTAATTTTTAGTTGTAATGATAATGTCATCTGCATAATTCAGTGATATGGGCATTTTTATCCCTTCCTTAGAAATACAACTGTTAGTATCCATCGCCTTTGTACATTGATATTACATTCATTACTAGTGTGAATAATGTACCACTCAATGGGCATCCTTGCCTGATACCCTTCTCAGACTTTATATCATCACTCAACCATCCATTTATCATAATCTTTGATACATTACACTTATATGCTGGCATACAGACATTTTAATCTTCTGCTTATATTATACATATCAAATATATCCCATAATACTAAATGATGTATTGAATCAAATGTTTTACTAAAGTCTCCTGCTATTACCTTTGCCTGACCATTCCTAACTACTATATCATCTACTAATTCCCTAATTATTAATAACTCTTAAACTTTTTTACCTTTTATACCAAATCCATAATCATTTACAAACTTACCTACTTTTCCTTCCATCCTTTTGTGTAATATTTTCATAAAAATCGTATAATCTGTAACACAACTGGTCTCCAATTTTGAATTTCTTCCTTGTCTCCTTTTTTCCATATAACTCTGATGATACCTCAAGACAACTCTTTATACAAAAATCTTTCTCTAACCATTCATTTAATACTTTTACAAATCATTTTTTGTTCCATAGTCCGATTTTTAAACATCTTCTATTCTTTCTGGTCCTGATGCATAATCTAAATTCATTTCTTTTTTTCACTTTTTCTAGTTCTTCTATTTCTAGCTCTTTTTCCTAAATCCTTATTCTCCATGTCTGAATAAGTGTCTACCTTACATTTCTTCCATGTCTTATTTCTGTGTTTTATTTAAAAAACGTCCTGGTATATTTTTTTTACAATATTCATAATCTCCTTTGGTGTGCTACATATCTTACCTGATGAATCTTTCATTTCCCTCATTACACTATTATTCACTTTTATTATTTAACTTAAATAAGGTGCAATTTCTTCTTTTCTTCCTTTCAAAAATATATTTGTTTATACAATAAATGCTCTGTTTTTTTCTTTTTCATTTCATACATTTTCTATTCCTTACTAAAGAAATTCTCATCATTCTTCTCTATACACTCAAACCCATCATTACTTAAATTATTATAATTTCTCTTGTCCCTATATATTTTATCTTTTTCCCATGTCATATAACATCTTTTATATTTTAGTTTAAAATTCAACCACCATTCTAAATTCGGCATTTCACTTCAGCCAACTTGCCAATTGACCACATGATTTTCAATGTTTCAAAGGTAAACCAAAATAAGCATTCCTGAACAGGTCTCTTTCCCAAACTTCTGTATTGTGTTTTTACCCCACCACACTTCTGTTTGATTTCTTTCTGTTTTTGACAAAAATATATTTTCTGGTATAAAAACATCACTAGCTTTTTTTTCACCACTCCAAAATCCCTTTCCTTCTTTCGAACTTTTTAAATCTATTCACATTTATTGACAAAACTTTGCACATAACTCTACTTTAAGTAATAGTATGTATTCATCCTTTCCTTTTCCTTTTTTTTCTTTTTTGAGTCTTCTATATTTTTCATTTTCCTTTCTCTCAGTTTTTTTTCTTTTTTGTCTAACTATATTCCATTTAGTATCATCATTTTCACTTAAACTTGACTCTTCTTCTTCAATATTTACTGTATTAAAATCATCTTTCACTTTATTTTTTGAATTACTTGTTCCATATAGGTACTGCTGCTATATTTGTTTCCATTTTTTTCTCTTTTACATCCTTTTCTGTAGCTTTATCCTTATTACCATATTCTATTAGTCTCTGTTATATCTAATACTACTTCATTTTCTATTTCTTCACACTCCCCCCACCAAATGTCCCACTTCTTTTATGTTTATAACATTTAGGTTCAAAATCTTTTGCATCATGTCCCAAACCCCTAAATATAAAACATTTTCTTTTTTCACATTTGTTAATTAAATTATGCATTTTTCTCCACAAAAAGCATGTATTTGACTTTCTCCAATATCTCACCAGACCTCTATCCTCTTCAACATTAGTAATACTTGGAATGTGTGCAATGCAATTATTTTACAGTTACAATATCACATTGCAATCCCATGCCTCTAGTCCATAAACCTCTGTTATCATATACTTTCAATAAATTCAGCACATCATTGCATTGAAGTGCTTTTTTAAAGTTTTATTTTCAACCTCAGTTCAGAATTGAATATTAATTTTTTTCTTAGTTTCCCTAAAACTTAAGTACGTATAAGTTCCAAAGTGAGTAGTTTTTCTTTTTTTATATTCCTCTTTAAACCTTTCTATTATCTGCCAAGTCTCAAAAATAATGTCACAAAAAGTTGCTTTATTAATATGTAAAAACACTATTACCTCATTTGTTTTAATACTGAGTGCCTTTATAACTTTGTTGCATACCTTGTATCTGTCCATTAGAGCATCTTCCTTCTTTTCATCTCAGACCTTAAACAGTCTTTTTCTTCTAACTTTTGTTTCTTCTACTTGCTTACTATGTATTCCTTCTCTCATTTCTTCGCTGTGTCTTTTCACTCTGCTGCCCTTCTTCCTAATGTATTCTCTCCATCATTTATCCCTAAGATAAGTCCTTTACATCTTCCAGTTCACTTTCTTCCACCATCTCCAGCAATACATCATCCTGCAGCCCTCTCAACTGGAGTGTTATAACCATACAATTCTGTGTTACATCCTTGGTTTCAAAAAGCTTCTGCTGGAATACCTCTTCTGACTTCTTCTAACTTTGAAAAGGGATGACTGCCTTTTCCTCCATCTCCAACACAACATAATTTTCTCTTGTGCTATTCTTGACTTCTGACTCCTTCTCTGATGAAATAAACATCTCTGATATTCAATTAACAGCACTACAATCAAGATTTAATTTCATGTTCTGCTGTATGCTCTCCATTTTAGCTTATGGTAGCTTTCTGCTTCTTTGAGCTGCTTTCACGCCTGGACTGGAAGCAGGAAGCAAAACATGCCGCACACACATGTCCCCCTACAGGAAAGAGTAAGGGAAGTTCTCCGATGCCCTGGTCAGATTTACCCTAGTAGTATAAATACCACCTCAGATCTCCCCTGAAAAGAGACTACAGGCTTAGTGGGACTAACTCAGTCAACAATCGATAAGTAAATTAAATAAACCTCTTGCATCCTGTATCCCTTTTGGATTTTTTTAAATCTGGCTGTATTTCTGTGTAAGAAGCTGTGCTGGTCTCATTTTTTATAAAGGTATGGATGAAGAAAGTGGAAGACTTCAGTATGTATCCAGCATTGTCATATATTCTCTTTATTGTTTCAGTCTATCTGGGTACTCTGGTCTCTAATTTATTTCACTGGAGAATTTTTTTCTTTGTGGTAGCTTCCAGGCACATTTTTTTTATTTTCCATTTTATTTTTCAATTAAAATACTTGAAAAAGAAAGAAACATTGTCTTCTAGACATGAAATGAAGTTAGGTTATGTCTTCTCCCTTAAAAAAATAAATTAAGATTTGCTTTTGTAGAAGACAAATGTCATCTAAGGATAACTACACCACTGTATTATTTGTTTTACAGCAGTGCATGAGCTAGACTTTTGTGACATTTCCTTAAAGTTTTGTGATAGTTCCTTAACATTTAGCAAGGCTGCTAGATTAAGAGAAATAAAGGCACATTATTCTTGTTTAACAGCTTAATGATTAAGTGCCTTGTGAAGCATTTATATATAGAGTTATTTTTATGGGGGATAGTGGGAGGGCAGAAAAGAAAAAGATGATGCGAGAAGTCTGAAAAGTGAAAAAAAACAGAGGAATCTTAAGAGGCAGTTGCAGAAGTTAGTCTAAGTCCTCTTCTAGCTCAGCAGGATAATATATGCCTATGATATCTGTAAGTATGTCAAAAAAGTACACAAAAAACTGTCTCTTGCCTCTGGTGTGTCAAACATAAAAATAAAATCATCCATCTAGAAGCATAGAACAATACAGAAAATGGCAGATGCCAAATGACTGACAAAAGACAAGCCTTAAACAGATAATGCTAAAAAAAATGGTATCCTTTGTTTATGTTTTGATGAGGGATTTCAAATTTTTGTTGAGGCTAATAAGGACGTTTTTCCAGTCTTGGGACTTCACCTTTTTCTGCAACAGTTTCTTCCTTCTGTTGTAAAGTTTATTAATGGCAGGGGAGCACCAGATTGGCTTCCTTTTTTTGGATGAGAGAGTCTTGGTTCTGTTGGGTATGGCTAGTTCCATGGGGTTCCTATAGCATTGTCAAAAATTGTAAACGGTGAACGCGTATTGAGAGAACCCATTTGGTCGAAATGTCGAAACGTCACATGCGTAACATGGAAATCGCCATAAGGAATATTTTCCCTTTACTTCAATGCAGTACGATCTTGTAGTAAGAATATTTAAGTAGCTGGGGTGTGGGGGGCACAGCTCCCCACATGGGGGGGTACAGGGGGGCCTGCACCCCTGCCTACAGTGTTTAGGTAAGTATAGTTTTTTATTTTTATTTTTGTATTATATTTTCAAAATTTCAAACATTGCTCATATGGTGTCGTCCATATGGTGTTCAATGTTTGAAACTTTCAAAAATATAATATAGACCCAATTCCATGGAGTTATGGACGTGTTCGTACAGTGGATTGGTGAATGACTCAGCAGTCATGCATCTATTTTCCATTGACATGGGTGCCATGAAGTTACCCACCTTTGTTTTTAGGAGCCCAAAGTCAGTGTTTTACAGGTTTTTCATGGTGGTTACCTTTGCAGGGAGTGTGGGTGAGATGTGTATTTCTATGGTGATTACTTTGTGGTCAGATCTAACTAGGGAGGAATTGACTATTGGTGTACACTAATTGTTGCCCATGTTAGTAATAACCAGGTCAATGATGTTGCTTCCTCTAGTGGGAGTACGAATGAGCTGGTCCAGGGCATTTGAATTTATGAATTCCAGGAAGTGTTGGGCCAGTGTGTTGGTGCAGGAGTAGTTTTCCCAGTTGATGGAGGGGTAGTTGAAGTCACCTAGTATGAGAGTGTTGGGTTGGACCCTAATAGTTTCCAGGGTGCTTAGGAACATGGAGTGAGAGTCTTGTGATGTGGTTAGGGACCTATAGCAGACTATGACCTGAATCGCTGTCTTACCCAATGTTAGTTGTACCTAAGGTATCTCAAATGCTTTATGCTGAGCTACTAGTCTGGAGGTGTGCATATATTTTATGAATATGGAGACACCACTGCCTTTGGAGCTTCGGCCCATGTTCTGGGGCCGAAGAGTGTGGAATGAGTTATAGCCTGGTAGCGCAGGGGTGCTTTCTGCTGCTTTAAACCTGGTCTTTGTTACAGCACAAATGTCGATGTTCTCCATTTTAAGGAGTGCTTCAAGCAAGTGCATCTTGAGATTTAGACTTCTAGTGTTGAGCAACATGACCCTCAGATTGCATTTATTTATAGCTGTTACAGTGGTAATTTGGTCTTTGGAACATCACCTAAAAAAGTCACTATAGGGATGGCAAGAGCCTTAGCCAGTATCCAGAAACCCATGGGAGACAGATGCAGGCCATCTCTTGAAAAGCATCGAGGTCTGTCAATCATGTCATCACAAGCAGGCAAATACTGGATCCTCTTAGAATGACACCAGAAACATAGCCAATTGTTGTAGTCAATCATTTTCTGCTTGTACTGCAGTATCATTCTGGGTAACAGTAGGATGCTGCTCAGGGCTATGGTCATAGCTGCCTGGACCACATAATCCGAAAGCTCCTCCATGTCTCTTTTCATGTAGTCCAAGGAGGTGCATCTCAGGTCATTCGCACCCACATGGACAGTGATAGAATCATACTTGTACTTTTTTTGGAGTGACCTGATTGCGTGTGTATGTGTCGGATTCTGGCACCTGGTTAACAGCTGACTGTTACCTTCTCTTTATTCAACCTAGTGAGTGGGACATCAGTGTGCCTCACTATCAAGTCACCTATGATTAGTGTATTGGGCTAGCTGTTTTGTCTTAGGGGCTTAGGTTGAGGGGCACACTGTGTAGTTGAGGTATGTGTCTTGTGGTTTGTGCTGTGTTGTGAAGGTTGAGTACATTTCTGCCTTGGAGGTCTCTGCTGTTTGGGTAGATTTCTATTGAAAACCTCCACAAAGGTGGGAGCGTGGTTTGTGGTTTTATGTGAGAGCTGTGATGGTGGGTGTTGGAGGCCTATGTGTTGCATGTGGTTTGGTGCAGGTGTTGACCTTCTCCTTTTGACCAGCTATTCCAATCTTGGCTTCAGAGTGCATGGGTTTCTGATTTGGATATATACGTACATCTATCACACGTCTGAGGTAAGAGGAGAGGGTTGTCTGTGTATATGAGGCAGTTGCTACATGTTCTCAATCTCTTGTCTGTCTTCCTGAGCATATCAGTTGGGTTTTTTTGGAGATCACAGTAAATTACAAGAAGCCACCCTGGGTGAGTGTCATAAATTCCAGGGTATGCTTCCTTTTATTGTTATAGATTTGATCTGATTGGTGGCAGCATTTTAGTTTTTATTAAACAATACCTAAACACCAGAGGCTGGTGAGGATTTGCTGACTTAACTCCAAGATGTAAACATCAGTCAAACTACAAACCTTTATCCGGAATTTAAACTACTCGTACGTTAACTGGGTAAGCTGCAGGATATCAGATAGATATATCTACATACTAATTTACTATATGAATCAGAATAGTTTTGAATAAATAGTGCAAAAGCCAACTGGGTATGGCAGTATCTTAACTTATCATATTGGCAAACCTATAAGGGAGAAGAGAACAAGACTTGCCCCACTAGAGAACAAATGTTACCACTTGTTTTAGTATATTTGTTTTCAGCACAGTTTCAGACACACGTATATGTGTGTGTGAGTGTATGTTGGTGTGTGCAGGCGTGGGTGTGTATTTATTTATATATATATATATATATATATATATATATATATATATATATATATATATACAGAGAGAGATCTATAGATGCATAGATATATGTATATACAGAGAAAGAGAGTCCTAGCTGCCTATCTATCTGTTTATCTATATATGTATACACACACACACACACACACACACACACACACACACACACACACACACACACACACACACACAAACACAAGGCTTCCAGACAGAATTCAAAATGCAAGTTATTTAGACTCAGAAAATCTATTACAAGTCCTCATTAACATAAAACCATCAGTAGCATCAACATAAACAGCATTAGAGATTAAAGAAACACCCATACCTTTCTGTCAGAAGCAGAGACACCAGCAGAGTTTTCAACCTTGTAATTCAACAGTCATTTACAAACAACAAATAATGGGGAACAAATTCCCCAAAACAAGGGCAGGTTTTAAATACTGTTTTTATTTGTAAAAAAAGTTGCTCGAATAAAAATGTTGCATTGGTATACATAATCTGAAGGATGTAAAATCTGAAACTCAAATATCTGTCATGGTTTAGTGACTGCAGTCTTCAGTGATTTGCCAGAAAACCACAAATTGTATGAGGAACAGACCAGCATATAAGTAATGAACATTCCCATAGCTATCACACTTTTATCTCCAAAATGTGGAACATGTCCTCTCATAATATAAAACAAATAGGTGTAAATTAATTAAAAATCATCACAATATCTACCGTTTAATAATACATTCAAAGTCCTTTTATTTTTATAAGCTTTGTTTTTTTGGCACAGTTTTACATTTGAAATCAAAATGCCATGTCAAAAGTTTCCTTCTGTAAATGTATGGTTGTACTGCTTTCTGCAAGTTTACTCATCTTTTGTCAGTGTTTGTGGCACTTGTAGCAACCACCCTCACAGCAGACAGACCATGTCTAGCACCAGAAAAACAAGAACTATATAATCATCCTAATACAGGTCTTTCCATCATTTGTTTTTTCTCTCTGTTTCTATAGTAATAGATAGCATTAATGCCCTCCCTTCTAACACTTAAGACAATCCTGTTACCCATCCAGCTTTTTTTTCTAATCACATCTATAAACGCAAAATGTTTTTCTTTGCTGAATGGAATTACACACACACACACACACACACACACACACACACACACACACACACACACACACACACACACCTTAAAACATTTAACTAATTCATTGTCATTCCCACTTTTTCTTCTGCCAAGATATCAGGTTTTGTTGGCTTCTGCTATACATCACCATGTTATTCATGTCAAATGACCGTATTGTCATGTCATTTTTTCTTGCCTCTGCAGGAGTACTTAACGTATCTACATGATAGGTTCGTAGGTTCATAAATTCTTACTAGGCTATTGATCTGTGAGGATCTTAAGAAGCCTAGCCTTAGATTTTCACAGTAGTTTTTAGGCCTTATATTTTGCATACATCGAAGGCAGGCAGAACAAAAATAAGTTGGGATATTTATTTGTTGTCTCTATCCATGAGAGGCAAGGGTGCTAAACTGGGAGTGAATTTGAGGTTTCCCACCCATTCATCCTAATTTGAATAGAGTATGTATAGAGTAAGAGAGGTACTGCACTTTATGTGGAGGGGAGGACAGTTCCATAGAAACAGTATTCACCGTGATACATACCTAACCATCCAACATGTTTGATTTATGCTGTAAAAGATACTGAGATCCATTGAGCAGGTGTTTATGGTACAACCAGACATGAGGCTATATAACAGGTCTGACAGACTGGGGTCTTTTGAGGCTTCATATTTGAGGCAGAAGCTATAGTAGTGTGTATAAAACCAAGAATAGGGATAAAGCCTTGAGACAATCTATATCGTTTTTTGTGATTCAGGCCATTATATATATATATATATTTTTTGTGTGAAAGCTTTGTGGCCACTCTAGTGACAAGTGTTTGGACAGGTTCATACCAAATGGGCATTATATTTAATGGTTGGCCTGATGAAATCTAAGTACAGTGAATTATTGCACCTCTGGACCTGGAAGCCATATCTTTAGACATAAGCTGTGCAATGAAGGACTTCTGTATGATAGTGGATACATGGTGACCAAAGGAAAGTTCATTGCTGAGTTAAAATTTCATTTATGCCCAAGCTTTTCTAAGCAGTACCTCTTAAACAGTTCATTCATCTCTCAGCTTTCTATCTATGCTACCTAAATGATGGAGGATCATATCCTACCTTAGCTGAATTTGCACATATAACAAAGGCTTTATATCAGGAAATCTCACATCTCCAGGGGAGCCAGTCAACTTTTTGTTTCTCGTAAGAAAGGATGAGAAAGCTTGCCTGTTACTAAACATACCACAATGAAGCAGCTGTCCCCCTGTATTGTCTTTTGGTATCAGTAAACTTTTGCAAGGTACATTTAGAGTACATTTTACAATAGCAGGGGTAACTTTTGCAGCTTGCTTTAGAAAAGTTTCTGAACATGATATCCTAGAAGCTGTCACATGGACTACTGTCCACACCCTAAGCAAATACTATAAGATGGAGGCACTGTCTTTAGACAGGACAGGGTTTGGCATAGCTATGCTACAAGGCATACCCTGCAATTGTTTACATTCATGGTAGTCAGCAGGGGGCTGAGTGTTATTCTATCCATTTTATGATGCATTATTATACTGGTCACTCTCAAACAGCAAAATACATCATGTAATGTAGGAAGAGAGCTCAATATAATAATATAGCTTCTCTCTCTCCTTCTCCTTTTAATGGGATTATGTAGATTGCTACATTTGTCATGCTTATAACTGTTAGAATTTTATTCCTCAGTATTGCAGGTTTCTTTACAGTTTTGCGGATGATGCAGTTAGGGCAGCATACACTTGCACAGTTCTTTATTGTCATGCTTGTCTCCTCTTGACAGGCTATGGTGAATTTATCACCATGACCTTCACAATTGTCATCTTTAATGGGTCTGCTGTTTCATCCCATTATTATACTTATCCTAGAAAACATGAAAAAGATAGTATGACCTTTTTGATATGCATGCTAAGCTCCAGTTTCCTCAATGCATCTTTCCTAGGATGCAGCACAGCCCATGTTAGCTCTGTTTTAACACCAGCAGAACCGCCAGAGATTTGGAAGATGCCAACACAGCTGTTGTAATATTCAGAATTGTCAGTGGTCAAAAAGTAGGAACAATTATCTGCAGCAGAATAATTATGGTCCTCATTCAGACAGACAGTAGTCTAATCCCTAACATCATGTCTGACTGTCTCATTCTGGAGACACCTCCACAGCTGGACAGCTATTTTGCAGGATAAGTTGATAATAATCGTGAATTCAGAAGCTATATGATTCCTTTCCAAACATTTCCTTATCTCCTTTTTCTCCCCATGCCAGCTGCCCCACCTCATTAAAAAGTGCATAAGAGAAGATAAGGTAAAATCAACATAGAAAAGTGCCATTCAAGATGAACCATGAGACCAGAAAGTATCAGGTTAAGACTCAAGGATCTTCCTGGTACCAAACAAAGGCATGTACTGGACTTGAGTGGGCCAAATTAATATATCCCCTTATACACCTTTCAGATGGTCACAGTGGAGTCCAACAGTGGAGTCCATCATTTTCTGTCTGCCAGTAGAAGACTGGATGAACTCTTTGAACCTCCAAGATGCTTGCCTGTGTATAACAAGTGCTGTGGAAACCAGCACGCTTCTGCATTTTAAGGTAGGAGTTTGCCATTATCACTTCCATAACCTTCTGTTTGTTCTTACTTTAACCCCCAGGGTGTTCACCAAATGCATGTTCATAGTTAAAGAAAATCAAAGGTGGCACTGGGTAAATGTACTTACTACCCTGGATAACCTGTTCTTAGTTACTCTATTATGGATGCCTGAAGAAGGACTCATTCTTTGTCTCAAAGCAACTGCTAGCCATTTGTTTTAAGTTAAATAAACATTTTAAGTTTTATAAGGTCTAATAATTTATTTGGTGTTCTTGTAGTTTCGTGTCACTGTGCAGTTTTTTCCAGTCTTCATTTATTTATTAATTGACATTTGTTTACCAGGAAAGCCTGAATGGATAATTTTATTGATTTTCAATGGAGGCCTAGTAGAAAAGCTCCACAAAAATGAAAACAGAAGACACATATACATAGATGACAACTGATATTATATTACCATAATATAATATAATATACTGTATATACATAGTTGTTGTTGTGTCTTTCGGCTTTTCCCAGTTACGGGTCGCCACAGCGAAACTCCGGTCCGCTAATGATTGGCAGTAGATTTTTACGTGCTGAGTTGCCAGCCCTGATGCACAACCTTCAATGAAGGTACACCCATTCACGCATGTCTCCACACAGAAGATGTTCTAGCTGAGAATCAAACAGGACAATGTCTTACTGTGAGGCAACAATGCTACCGCAGCACCACCACCGCAGTACAAATATTAATCCATATGTCATGTAGAATAACATCCGTACACCATCAGTAAAACAAGATGAATACAATATCATGTAGCACTGAAATATATTGACATAAGTGAGCAAGTTTATTACTCGCTCCTAGAGGAAATGTCAGAGTGGAACATACAAATAATGGATACGGAGGAGGAGTGGAAGGGAGGGAAGAGTGAGAAATAGTATTTGTTTGAGGTGAAGAGTAGAGTAGGTTTGGGAGACTGGAGAAATAATGAGGGAAATCAAGATTAAGAGTAAAGGGAGTAAGGAAAAAGAGAGATATTGATGATATAGGCATCAGCGGAGTTGGAGATGAGATTGTTGTCAAGCAAAGCCTGGAGATAGAGAGAAATTACTCTGAATTATAATGAACACTGCAAAGTCCCAGATGTGGTCTTCCTATATACTGACATTTATAGGATGTACAGAAAGAGAATTGTTCCACCACCAATCCTGCTAAAAACTTGAAACTTGAAAACTTTTAATAAAAATAAAACAATGATAGAATAAAACACACTGGCTCATAAACCGGATACGCACGTTCAGTATAATACCTTTTTCAAATCCTAAATGTTAGCCAGTAAAACTTCCTGTTAAATACCTTTATTCTCTGGTATTCACTCATTTAAGGATACTTAGTAGCTATAGCAATGTATACAACCTTTCAATTAGGGTATTTTGAGTGCTGAAGAGGTTTTCTTTTTACTGCATGTTTTAAAGAAACAAATGCATTCAGACCTGGTGGCTGATCTGAACGCCAGTTCATTATCTGCTTCATTTCTTCAGTTTCTGTTTGATTTACTAAGCCACCACCTCTTAATGTTTCATGGAGTCTAGTTAGTGTCATAAATGTAAAAGAGTGGCTACCATTTGCACTAATGTGCATATAAAGTGCATTGCTAATAACTCTATTTCTTATGTTGGATAGATGTTTTAAGATGCATTCTTTAAACATTTGATTCATTTTCCCTATGTAGTATGCCTTGCAGTGACTGCAGGTTGCCACATACATGATGTTCTTATTCCGACAATTGCAAATCCTTCAAATGTATAGTTCTTCTTAGTTAAGGTATGTGTAAAGATGTTCGAATTGTTAAGGTAAGAGCATGCCTTGCAGCCTCCACATCTGAACGTACCAGTTCTCTTACTCCTTTGAAAGCTCCTCCATTCATGTATTGTAACTTAGCAGTCTTTTTAAATGTTTCCTGTTTTTAAAAGAAAAACTGGGTTGGTCTCCAACAATTTCTCTAATTTTATTATCAGATGTTAGCACTGGCCAAAATTTAGTAATGATGTTATGAGTAGCAAGATTGTCAGTGCTATATGTTAGCTGACATCTCAGGTTGGACTTTGGCTCTTTCTGTTTGCCCATAGTTGTTCCTCCTTGTCTGAAATATAAGGTCTTGCTGTCTGCGATCGTCATTCCAAAGTAGTTGCTTCATTAGTTTGCATGTCTTTGATTTTTGTATCCCCTCTTGGTAAGTCTTTAATGAGTTTAGTTTGCTCTTCCATATAGTCTTTATCTCTCGTACAATGTTTAGATACTGGAGTTAATTGGTTGGTCACTATATTATCAAGGACATGTCTGGGATGCATGCTGGTATTGTATAACAGATGATTACGCCATACAGGTTTTCTATGCAGTCTAGTATTAACACATCCTGTATCATCTAGCATTAACTTAACATCCAAAAATTCTATCTCCATATTAGCAGATTTCATTTTGAATTTTAAAAATGAAGGTGTGCTGGTCAAAAAACATACAAATTGCTCCAAGGAAGTTAAGTCACCTTCCCATTTGCAGAAATTGGGAGTAGCAATCGGAACCCCGTGCGCAAATAGCTATGCTAATTTGGTCCTGGCAAGATGGGAAGAGCTATAGAAAGTGGTTGTTAATAACAAATGGAATAACAATATAATTTTCTACACTCGATTCATGGATGACATTTTTCTTCTACAGGAAGGTGACAACTTCTTTGGAACAATTTGTATGTTTTTGCATGAGCCTAGATGGCATGGAAAATTGAGTTATACTGATTCATGCACTATCAGCTCCAAAGATACATTTGGATTAGTGCACTGCATAGAGTTCTGACCCATGCACTGTCAGCGCCAAAGACACATTTGGATTAGTGCACTGCTTAGAGTTCTGACCCATGCACTATCTGCTCCAAAGACACATTTGGATTAGTGCATTGCTCCTGAGAAGAGTCTATTAGAATGGCCCAGGTGAATCAGTCGCAATTGTTCACTCCCAGGATTTCCAGCAGAAAGTAACAGATGTGTTTACTCCCTGTACCCTCCAGCATTGCATAAAGGGTATATATAGTTGTGAAATAACATGCTTTGACTAGATCTGATGAGTTTTTATAATAAGACAAACGCATTCATCATAATAAAATTTTAAAAGGGATTTCAAGTCTCCCAGAGTTTCAGTTACTTGTAAGAAAATTGAACCAAAGAACATTTTATTACAGCCAGGAATGCTCCAAAGGCATCCCAAAGCTTGGGAAGGGAACGGGACAGAACAGTATGAATCAAGAACTCAAATCAGTTAGTTTACTGAGCCCTAACCAGTGACAGATATAAAGTAAGACCCATACAGAATTGAGCAAAAGACAGGTAAAACAGGTCTAATAATGCTGAAGATTTCTAGCACCATTTCTGGCAGAGGTCTGTAACAGTCCACATTCCTTAATTTGTATATGAGTATAGTAGTTTGGATATTGTCTCATTGATAGGCTGGCCGTGCTCCATTCCCCCAACTTCTGCACATCATAGCAGTCAAATAATTCAGTTCAGTATGTGGACAGTACTAAAACAACCACTTTTAGCTTAATTTCACAATTTTCTGTATTATGTAAGCACCATAGATTAGTAGTTTCTGACATGCTTCCTGGCAAATAAGTGGATTTTGTGACAGCCCTTTATTTCTCTAACTTGGATGCTCATCGTGTGACTCAAATGCTTTCCATTCTTTGTATTACAACTTACATTGCAATTTGGAGAATGTAAGGGTGAAACATTTTTCACTGATCTGTCTTGGCTCCATAAAATTTAGCAAGGATTGTCCAAGGAGCTTTGCTTTATGATACAGATGTGATAAACCTGTAAGCACAACAAGGACACACATACTTTTTATATGTGTCCTTTCCTTAAGTAATGTTGGTTAAAAATTCCAAAAGATTTTGAAAATACTGCATTTGGAGTTTGGCAATGTTGAGGTCATCACTTCCATACTGTGAGGCAGTGATAGCTTGTAGATGCACACTAGACAATGGAAGTCACCAACATCACTAATGGAAGAATGGATTACTGTGTTACCAAAACTATATAACATGAGCATCTCTACCAAACAGCTAGCTTTGATTTTTTTTAGGTGTTGGCACTAAATTAGTACTGTTGTTAGATAACTAATCTGTCAGGAAACAATATTTTGAATGTAAAAATATAGTATCCTTTACTGTTTTGTTATCTCATAGTTATTAAATTCCTATACAGTACGCTGTTTTTGTCTAACAAGGCAGGAGCCCCTGTAAAGTTAGAGAACAAAACTCTACTTATTTCACTTAATGATTATGAGGTGTCATAACTAGATGGAACAGGAAAGAAATACCTTATGTTTCTATAAAATAATTAGTACTTGTTTTTAGCCCCCCTTCTAAGTTTCCATTAGTTTCCATTATGGAATCAAACTTATGATCTCTTGGCTTTCAAGAAAGTACAAAAAAACCTTGATTTATATGTCCTCTTTACCAACCTTATGTTGTAAATATTCAGTGTTAATATTAATAGTATAACTGATTTCACTTAATTATTTTTTGAAAAAAATTACAAAGGATTTTAGAGTAAACATAGGTTTTGTAGTGTTAAAATATGTGTGTTTAGTTACTGTGTATCGATGATATTTGAATATGCTTAATAAAATGAAACATATTTTGGGGAAAGTTCTTCACAGAAACATCAAATAAGTAGAGGCTTACAAAACCTAGGTACACACCAAATGAGCATAAATCTGCCCCAAATGGAAAAGCATTTGGTGAGATAAATATGATACTATTATTGTCTCTGGTTAGTAAAGCAGAAAATAATGATTTACTCACCGATCAGAAAAAAAATGTTAAAATATTTGAGAATGGATTCAAGAAAATCACGCATTAATAAAATGTTATGATCTATACCTCTCAATCTCTTAACACAAAAAATCTGGACAAAACAAAAAATAAAGGGGCTACAAGGATCAAAAATAGGAACATTTTTAAATATTGGTTTTATAAACTGTGAATGTTGTTTGTATAAAAAGTTGTATGTTAGCATGCATTTTCTGACAGATATGAAGTCTAGAATATAAATATCTGTCATTATTTACTAACTTCAGCGATCAATGATTCGCTGGAAAATCACATATTTTATGAGGCACAGACCAAAAATATGAAGCAAAAATCTGGACAGTTGAGAAGTATGTTATCTGTGATTTGATCATAAATTCTTTGCAGTACATGAAAGCGTAGTTTCTCCTGTGTACTACAACTTACACAGACGAAGAGTAGGAGCACAGTGTTTAATAGCTTTGAAGGTTGTAACATACTTGCAGCTGCTTCACTGACAATGGGCAGAATGAAGTGCATTTTTAATGAATGAGTAGCTTTAAATGCTGTTAGGCATGTATCTCAGCCATACTTTTTTTTCTGAATGTCTGTGTTTGACAATGGAGAAACAAGCATTACAGTATAATGTTTACCTCAGCTTTTATAGCTGTGAATATACTTCAGATGTCTCTACCATCAGACTGGGATATAAAAGCACTGAAATGTGCTTAAAAATTTCTTTCTGATTTTGGAGCATATATATTACAACACTGTTAACAATATCATCAGGACAATGTTTTGCCTTTATTTGATGGGTGAGGAAGGGACATACCAGTAACAATATTGCTGGTTAAATGTGCCCAAGGTCAGAATATCATGATTATGCTGTGATCTACCCAGTACATGTAGTCGGGAGTAAAATATCAAAATATGTATATATATGTGTGTGTGCGTGTGTGTGTGTGTGTGTGTGTGTGTGTGTGTGTGTGTGTGTGTGTGTGTGTGTGTGTGTGTCTCAAAAGTGGGAGCAGTCAGTCCCACAACCACTCATACCCCTCATGCAGAGTAGAAGACCCTGAAGTATTAAAATTAGACTAGAAATATTACAGTACTATTTCTTTAGACTTTTAATGTAAAGACAGAGAACTTACTAATACACAATGTGTTCATATACTCAAGCTCATAGCCACACACAAACACGTGTGTATATATATGTATATATATATATATATATATATATATATATATATATATATATATAAATTAGATATATAGATAGATATAGATATATAAATATATATATATATATATATATATATATATATATATATAGATTAGATATATAGATAGATATAGATATATAAATATATATATATATATATATATATACATACATACATATAAAATTTTAATTAGCTACTAACTGATTATCTACAAGATGTAAGACAGTATTTTATTTTTTACAGATGTGCAGAAGACTATTATTGGACAGTGCCTTGGTGGAGTCATCTACGCTGTCCTTGCTGGACAACCTTTGGTTATTTTGTTAACCACAGCACCTCTTGCTTTATACATCAGTGGTATGTATTCGCAGAGATTTTGATGTGATGCCTGCTTTATATTCATCACTGTCAAAAGAAAAGTGCAAATGCTTTGCTTGATTGATGGATAGCTGTCTCAATGGTCATTTGCTGTTTTAGTGCTATTTTCTGATCTACAAAGATATGCACATTGAAGACAGTTGGAGCATTTTGACTGTGTCCTTCTTCTGGAGTTGAAGTGTATAAGTAACTGTGGTTAGAGTATAGGCAACCTGTATATCATCATCTTGAATAGATAATGAACATTCTCCAACAGGGAGTTAAAGTACATGTAATGCCCACTGAAAAATAAGTCTGTAGCTTCATGGCAGCATATTAAGTTGTTGAAAAGCGTAGACAGTTAAAAAGCAAATGGCTTCTATTTTTTATACTCACTAAACAATGCTTTCCAGTCTAGCAATCGTAAAAGTAAAGTATAAATAATCATGTATGTGTGTGTGTGTGTGTGTGTGTGTGTGTGTGTGTGTGTGTGTGTGCGCGTGCGTGTGTGTGTGTGTGTGTGTCCAGCATGACAGAAGGAGAGAGAGAAAGAGAGAGAGAGAGAGATTGCTGACTTCAACATGCAGTCATTTTGAAGCCTTTTTAAATAAGATTAATAAAAGAGCCATTATTGACTGAAGGAGTATCCAGAAAAATAATATTTGAAGCTGTCAACGCCAAGCAGCAAAGTCACAGACTTTAAAGGAGAGGGCGGTTGTCATGCCTTGCTTTTTTTGTTGTTAGGATGTAAAGTTAAAGTTGCAATACATTGCATTTAATTTTCCTTTCATTTATTTGTTGTCATGGATACATCTGAGAATGTGTTCACTCAAAGTTGATGTTAAGTGCAGTGTGTGTGTGATTTTGTCTGCCTGTGTTTCTGGAAGCATTTGTTTCTGTATATATGTGTGTGTGTGTGTGTGTGTGTGTGTGTGTGTGTGTGTGTGTGTGTGTGTGTGTGTGTGTGTGTGTGTGTGTAATACTTAAATAATGTATATTTTTAATGTTAAATACCTCGCCCAACAAAAATTACATATATTATAAACATTAGACTGAGGAACTAGTTTACATCAAGAATATTAAAATATATAGTAAGTAAAAATAAATACAAAGCAATTTAACAGATAGGACATTCTCTAAGCACACGCATGCCCTCCAGGATGTATGCTATCGCAGAAATAACACCCTTTCAATTGTGCAGAAACCCATCACATGTAGTGTTGGGCCACAGAACACAAATCCTGTTGGGTATTTTCATTTGCTTAGTAACCCTTGAAAATATACTGCTGTAGTTTATGTGTATCTTTGTGACAAGATAACTAATGAGCTCCAGAAAGGCCTATGTAAACCAAAAACATTTTTTTTTGTAATCAGTTCCTGTCAGTTATGGACCTGCTTAACAAATATATAGGGAATCTCCAGACTCTTGACCCCACATTGTTTGGCTTTGTCAAGGGGAGATCCTGCCTGCTGAACCTGGTTGACTTCTTCGAGGCAGTAACCAAGGCTGTGGATGAGTGTAAGGCAGTGCATACAGCTGACTTCGACCTGGCCAAGGCCTTTGATACCATTCCTCACTCAGGTATCACTGATAAACTCAGCAAACTAGGCATCAACCCTTACATGACTCAGTGGGTTGCAAATTGGCTCACAGACAGGACCCACAGAGTAAAAGTTGCAGATTCCAAGTCACACTGTCAACCAGTCATGAGTGGAGTCTCACAGGGCTCGGTCCTGACCCCTCTCCTTTTTGGCATCTACTTCTCAGAAGTCCAGGCCAACACAGAAGGACTCTGGATGACCCAAGTCTGCTAATGATTGCAAGCTAGGAGTCATTATCAACTCCCCAAGTGATGCAGACATCCTACAAAAGGTCCTTTCGGAGACCGATGACTGGTGCTGGATCCATAGCATGAAGTTTAATGCCAAAAAAATGTGTTATCATCCCCTTTAAAAAACCTCATTTCCCATGGATTACCACATTGATGGGAGCCCACTGAACACTGAAGGGGCCATAAGAGATCTGGGCACCCAGGTTGACAGTCACCTCACCATCGACCACCACATTGCCACTGTGGTCAGAAAGTCCTTCTATGTGACACATCTTATAACCAAAAGTTTTGCATCCAGGAAGAAAGAGGTCATCATTCCTCGCTACTCATCCCTCATTAGACCAATCATTGAATATAATGTCCCGTTTAGACTCAAGTAACTTCAGCTGTCCTTAGTCTCTTATTGTCTACTTAGAGATGATCTCTGCTTGACTTACAAAGTCATGTCTTATCCAGCCTACTTGAAATGCTACATGTAAAGAAATCCCAATCCCTCTGTGCCACATGCTCTAGAGATCACAACCTCATTACCACAATTAACAGAACATGCTGGAGGTGCAGGTTCATTTCCCAAAGACTGTCCATACTCTGGAATAGGTTTCCCATTCATATCAAGCAGAGTACCTCGCTGGACCTCTTCAAGAGAAATCTTGGCGAGTGGATGGGTAACAGAAGGTTCACCCCAGGGATCACTCCAGTTGTCCTACTGGATAGGGGCACTGTGATCTAACATCAGGTGGCACAGTGCCTGGGAAATTGTTTTGGGCTAGGCTTGTAAAGGCTCCAGGGCCATTAGCCTAGTACACACCTATGAACGTCTGAACCTATGTGACTACTCAGCATGTGATGACAGAGACGTGACCAAGTCTCACAGTTGGCAGTGGCTGCTGGTATCATGTTATTTATATTCCCCTAAAGCATAACAACTTTCCAGCAGAGCCAACTGTAAAGGGAAAGAAGTGCAAATATGTGGACTTGTTCTTATTCATGGAAGGCAATGTTGGATCTTGCTCCCCCCCCCCCCCAAAAAAAAGCAGATTTGCATCATTTATCCAGAGTTGTATTGCATATGTTTTGTGTTCAAAATGGCTTTCATAGGAGTCTGAGTACCATTGTTTAGCTTTGCTTCACGTATGCATAATTAACTTGTGACACCATTAGTGTTCTGTATGCAGCTGCTGACAAAAATTTTCCATGTTGATGGCAATAAGGAAAACATATTTAGCACTGACATATCGTTTCACATTTTTCCAGTTTTCTGCTTTATTGTCAAAAGTCCTTTCTAAAATGGTATTATTTAATCAAATGTTTTTTTTTTTTTTTGTAGATGTAAAGGAATGGACAAAAAAATTGTTCTGAGAATGACCCTTGCAAAAGTCAGTGTTGTATACAATTCTCCATTTCTGATAACATTTTGAACAAATAAATATTAATGACTAGGTAGATGCCAGAGCTGTGCATTTCTATCTCCCACATAAGAACTCTGTATATTTACAGGCATTAGGTACTGTACCCAGTCACAAGGTTCTACTGTTATTTATAAGGTAGATGATGCTGTGTTCTTCTCAATCCACTTGTTTGGGAGTAAAACACCAAAATGGCTGCAGTCCCATCCATGCTTGACATGTCTGTGTATGTACTCCTCCACACATGCAGGCATTGCCCATGTATAACAATACAAGTATTTTATAAACATATATATATATATATTTATATATATATATATATATATATATATATATATCTATAAATATGTATATATATATATATATATATATATATATATATATATATATATATCTAGATATATATATATATATATATATATATATATAGTGAGAGAGAGAGAGTGAGAGAGAGAGAGAGAAAGAGAGTATGTATAGATATTATTTAAATACATTCAGGAGTAGTAAACTCCAAGGAAAAAGAACATACATATCAGTGTCATGTTGCCTCTGTGTGCAGTTATAAAACTTAGCTGACAACATGCTTCATGTGTAGTCACAGGATGATGCAGTAACAGCTAACTGTCAGGAGAATGTTATATTTTAGGCGGCACTGAGGGTGTATGAAACCTCTTATATTCCAACTCTCCCAGTTGAACATTAACTCATATGCAGTTCACTTGAATCGATAACAGACTGTATGATATAATTTATAGAGTTAAGGTCTAGGGCAGACATGTACCACAGACTTCTGTTTTGGACCTCCTCCTATTGGCATAAGCGTGTCTGACAAGAAAGCTGACATCAAATAAGTAGAGCTCATAGGATCAAAGGATCACAGGAAGTTACTAGGCTAATGGCCCTTGGGACCTTATAAGCATAGCCAAGTTCTTATCCTTATTTACATGATCAGCACAGGTGGAACCCTTGGGGTGAATTTATAGTCACCCATCTAGTTGTCCAGATTGCATTTGAAGAGACCCAAAGAGGTGCTCTGTTTGACATGAAGTGGGAGTCTGTTCCAAAGGTGTGGTAATCTCTAGGAGACAAATCTGTCCCTCCAGCAGGTTTTATTAATATGACGTACCAGGTTAAGTTCTTCAGAGTGAGTAACCTGTGTACCATTTAACTTATGGATATGTAGCATTTCCAATAAAGCAGGGTCAACGATTGCCTTGTATTCAAGGCAGAGATCACCTCTGAGTAGTCTGTATGGAACAGAATAAAATGATGGTGATTTCAGATTATCCCCATAGAATAGATGCTGAAGACATTGAATTTTCCTTGTGAGGATCCTTTGTGGTTTCTCCAGTTGCTGCAGGTGCTTGGAAAGGTACATGCCAAAAGGGGTGTTGTTCTCAATTATTGGCCTAAGAGGGCATTTCTGACCTGCTCTTTAGAGATATAAGGTAGGGAACATATGGTAGACATATCATTGAGTTTGTGTGGTGAGGACAGGAGAGTGAAATTTTCACAGAATCTGTCAACCAACAGGTTAACTATGTCCACAGGCTCAGTATATGTGGTATCATTGACTACCAGTTTGACAGAAATCTGTGCCTTTTCCTTTTAGGCCTTGGATGTAGCTATAGAAGGCCTTGTGGTTGTCCTTTGCTGAGGAAGCTAATTTGGACTCATAGTTTGCTTTTGAGGACTTCACAAGAAGTCTTATTTGCTTGTTTAAGCTGAGGAGGGAGTGTTTCCAGTTTAGGAGGTCTTGCTCCCTCTTACTCTTAGAGAGCAAGTTCCTCCTCTTATTGTAAAGCCTGTTAATGGCAGTTGTCCACCAGGCAGGTTTGCTATTCCTTGAGGAGCTTGTTTTGGTCCTATCGGGTATGGCTGAGGCAATGCAGGTATATAGGTATTTGTATAAAGCACTGGTGTAGAGGTTGGCATAGTTACCAGTTCCATCTGTGGAAGGAGGTGCAATGAAGCTATTTATACCAGCCCATAAAAGGATATAATCTGCTTGGATAAGTTGTTTAGTTTAGTTGCTGCTAGAGGAGGATCAGATGTGATAGTTTGAATTTGACAAATTTGTGGTCAGATCTCACCAGGGAGAACCTCACAATGGAGGTGCTACAGTGGTCCACCATATTGGTAAGCACTGGATCCAGGATGTTGGCACCC
Source organism: Protopterus annectens (assembly GCF_019279795.1). Lineage (NCBI taxonomy): Eukaryota > Metazoa > Chordata > Ceratodontiformes > Protopteridae > Protopterus > Protopterus annectens. Next base: position 685,761,871 of record NC_056730.1, on the reverse strand, counting down.
CTTGTGAGGGTGTCAACCAGCTGGTCCAGGACACTGGAGTTAACAAAGTCAAGGAACTTTTGGGCAAGTGAGTCTGACCACTAATAATTTACCTAGTCAATGGATGGGTGGTTAAAGTTGTACAAAAACATGGTGTTCAGATGTATCTTGATAGATTAGAGTAAATCTGAATAGGCACAGTGCATGTCCTGATTCATGGAGAGGGTCCAGTAGCTGGCAATCACTTGAACAGGTGTCCTACCAACAGTAATTGCACCTGAAGTGTCTCCAGGGAATCATACTGTTTAACCAATCTCGAGGTGTGTTTATGTTTTCTGAATATTGATACACTGCCTCCTTTAGTATTCACACCTTCAGTTTGAAGTCTGAACATGTGGAAAGAGGTGTATCCCGGTATGGCTGGGATGTTCTTCACAGCCTTGAACCAGGTCTCCTTGACTGCACAAATGTCTGCATCTTGCAAGGTAAGGACAGCTTCCAGTGAATGCAGTCTCATGTTGAGACTCCTAGCATTTAGCAGCATAACCTTGAGGTTGTTTTTAGATGGAGTTTTTATGTTGGGAATTTTGTCCTTGAGACACTGCCTAAAAAAGGTACTATGGGGGTGGCAAGAGCCTTAGCCAATAGCTGAAATTCCAGGAGTGACAGATGAAGATCACCTTTGGCTAAGCATCGTGGTCTGTCGATCATGTCATCCCAGGCTGAGAGATAGGGTCTATATTAGATGATCGAACTTCCAAAAGTTCGACCGTCATATGGTCAACACCATATGATCGAACTTTTAAAAGTTTGAACATCTAATAAAAAAATAAATAAACTACACAAATAACCTACCTGAACATTGTAAGCAGGGGGCCAAGCCCCCCTGTACCCCCCAAACCCCCGCTCTTTAAATATACCAACTCCAAGATTGCACTATAGTGCAGAAAAGGGAAATCTTCTCATTCCATGCTGTACGGAGATCTCCGTTAAAACTTTCAAACTTTCAAAAGTTCCATATGACGGTTCAACTTTTGGAAGTTCGATCAACTAATATAAATCTGACAGATAGTGGATCCCTATAGAATGACACCAGAAGCTAAGCCAATTATTGAAGTCAATCATTTTCTGTTTTTATTGAGGCATCATTCTAGGTGAAAGTAAAATGCTGCTTAAAGCTAGGGACATACCTGCTTGAGACACATAGTCCAACAGCTCAGTTATGTCTCTCTTCATATAGTCCAGAGATGTATGTCTCAAATGGCTTATACCAACATGGACTATGACAAAATCATAACAGTACTTGTTGTTGAGAGACATGAGTGAATGTTTGATATGGTGTATCCTGGCACCTGACAGACAGCTGACCTTGACCTTTTCTTTATCCAGCCTGGTGAGAGGGACATCATTGTGTCTCACGATGGAATCACCTATGACTAATATGTTTGGTTTTGTGTTTAGCCTTAAAGGTATGGCAGGTGAGACATTGGTGCATGATCTATTATGTGTAATGAGTTCTGCAATGGAAGTATTATAGGTAGGGTGCTTGTGTTTGTGTTTGGGCAGTCTCTGTTGTTTAGGTATGTTTCTTGTGGACTTCCACATATGTAGGTATGTGTGATGTGGGTTTGGGTGGAGTAGGAGGTAAGTTGTGCATGCTGGCAACCCACTTATTGTCATATGTACTGACTGGTGTGTGAGAGAGCATAGATTCAAGGTTGTTAATATAGTTACATTTCTCACACATTGTGTTTGTGTGGAATAGGAGTAAAGGGTTGTCAGTGAACATGAGGCAGTTGTTAAACTGCCTCAGGATACTCGTGGTGACCAAGCTAGCTGGAAAAACTGTGGGAAATTGTCCACCCATAGCAATAAGTACATTTATATGATCAGGAAAAGAGGTCACACTTAGGAATGGCTAGTGGGTGAGAGGTGCGTTGGTAGTTCTGAGCCTAGGCTTAATGTTCCACCTGACAGTAGAGTAGGGCTGTGAGAAACCTCTGGAAGACCACAAGCATAATCAGGTTTGCTGATGATCACAAAATAGCAGCTGTTATGCAGTCCTATTCTGATGCCCAAATTCTCCAGAAAAGACTGGCTCAAACAAATGCTTTGTATGTTAATTATAGACTTACTCTCAGTACCTAGAAACACAGCATAGCACTGGTAAATTTAGCATCATCACCACATTTCATTTAAATAACATTCTTCTTAAATTTGATCCAGTCATCTACAGCTGACCTTATAGATAGGCAAAATATAAAACTACCTAGGTGCCTCAGCTATAGGTGATTTTCACACTTTTTATTGGATTTCTTTACTTATCTTAAGCCACTTGAAAGATTAGGGCTGCAGTGCCCTGTTAAGTGAAGCACTGCGTAGCTTTGCATCATGGGGATTTCTGCTCAGTCTTACCAATTTTCTAGGCAACAAATATAGAGTCACTCATGGCTCTATAATTTGTTGACTAGATTATGGATGGGACTGAGCAGAAAGCCCAGAAACTTTAAAGAATGGCGTTATAATGTCTGTGGTGTGTACCGAAGTAGCAGTAGAAGTTTATAGCTTGAGTTAACATGTAGATCTGCAGTGAAGTGATGTGTTCAGATTATATAGCTTATGTAAAACAGTTTGACTGTAGAATGTTTTTTCTTTTTAAACAAATCCTGGTAAATATCCCAAAAAGTGGATAGCTTTGCATGAGTACTTTGAATATGTGTGAAACAAGACAAAATTATTAATAGAGTAGCTGATCACTGCATGTGTGAAACAGCACATTTTACTTTTCTAATCAGACATCTGAGGTGTATGTAAATTGTCAAAAAGTCCTTCTAGAGAGGCTGTCTATGAGTGAATGGACTGATTCTAGCCTGCAATCATTTATGCATGTTTAAGTATAGCTCACAACAGTTCCTGATTTTGCAAAAAACACCTGCTTTGCTATATATCTCTGTCCTGCTCCTCTAATATATTTGTTTTTTTGGTAAATCACTGAGGATCACTGTCAGTCAGTAATGCTAGACTTTGGAGTTTCATGCATCTTATAGTTTATAATATACATGATTTTGCAAAACATGCTATTCTGTTAACATTTTAAGTGAATTCGAGTAATTAAAATTGTCCATGAATTTGTACTTTTGCCAGGATTATTTTTTGACTTTGTCACTGATTTATGAACAAAGACACATCTAAATTTGCAAGACTAATGTATGTTTCTGTGAAACAAGCCAAAATTCTTTATTGTAGCAGGCTACAGTGTGTTAGAGAGTTGAAGGAATTTACTGTAGCTATTGTTTTTGTTATAGTCAGACGTCAGAGGTGTACATGGTCAACAAAATGGATACATTTGCTGGGTACTGGAACTGTATATGGTTTAAATGACTGTCCCAATCATAATTTGCATAAATTAAACAATCATTTTTCTGACTTTATAGGCCTTATACATATTTGTACAAAACAAATTTAAATTAATTTCTGTGGCCATTCTTTTAAATTATAGACATGTATACAGTCAACAAAGTGGCTATACCTGCACCATGCAGGCAGGTGTATGTGGATGGAATTGACTGAGCCTGCATTCATTTGCTTAGAACTGACAATTGTCAGTCTGGTTTTGTGGTAATAATGCACCTTTGTGCATTTTTGTGAAAAATACTATGACCACTATTTTCCACAATCAGCAAGCAGAGCTGTGCACAATCAAGAAAGTTGTAATTGTAGGATATGGGGATTGTATATGCATGAAAATGACTGATGCTATTGTGATGATTAAGTTAAAAAGCCACTAACATGTATTTCCAGGACTACTGTTCATTTGTGTGATGCAAGTTGGAATGCTATGCTGTGGCCATTTTAAACATAGATATAGACACAGAGATACACACACAGACACCCCCCCAACACACACACACATATGTACACAGTACATGCAATCAAAGTCTGATATAGCCAAGCAACCAAACCTCATTTTTTTGGGGGAGGTGGCCTGGAGAAAGCTTACATAGATTCAGATTGACCATCCATACTTCACACAGACAGCGACTGGAAATCACAATAAACCTTGGACCATGGAAGTATAATGCAGAGATTTTTACAACTGAGGCATCATACTGTAAAGAACAGTTGTTTGAAATATATTAATAGTAACTTTGTTAATTCATAAGAATGTATTCCATCTCAGTAATGCAGTATCTCTATATTTTCTGTGACAGGCCAAACTGTATCCATTTTGGTAGATGACCGGAAACAAAATACTTATTTAGAAAAGCTTATCCCTATCAGGAAGCTACATCCTGGACCAAATCTAGCAGGCCACAGAATATAATATAATAGAATAGAATGCATCTCTATAAATCTCCCTCTTTCTCTCTCTCTCTATTTATATATGTATTTATTTATTTTACATTTGTTAATTGGGATAGTCCATCTGGGTGTGAGACCATTTTCAGCAGAGGCCCGAGGAAAAATGCTCCATAAAACATCTTACATAGGCAATAATATAACAGGTTCAAATACAGTGATATTTGAAAGTAAGTATATGTATACATTGGCATCATTAGGTGTAACATCAAATCTGTAGGATAACGTAATATTACACATTGATAGAAAAATATCATCAAATTGTTAAGGAGGAATGAGTTTTTCATAGAGGGTAATTGAGAGAAAGTTTGGTTATTAATCAGGTTAGTAAAGAAAGTGAATGAGGAGGAAAAAGGGATTGGAAGTAGAAGATGAAGATATCTAAGAATGCATCTTTTCTCCCAGGCCTCCACTGAAAAAGGGCTCACATTGGCCGAGTGAACTATCCCGGTAATCAGATGCAAATAAATAATAAATAAAATAAATAATTTGGTTTTATGTATCAGAGATTAAAAAATATTCGTGCAATAAGTTCATTGAAAGACTGGGGAGATCTCTTGATTGTTCTTTGCTAGTAATCATTTTATTGGATCAGTGTTTTATTTATTTTTTTAATTAGCACCCTAGATACTATTTGAGTTATGAGGGAAGAGCTAATATTATAAGGCAGGTACACATTTCACTGATTTCTGCTATCTGAAAGTTTGCTGTAACATGTAATTAGGATATATGGAATGTAGGGGAAAATCCTCCACAACAATCATAGCAATGTTCAAGGTAGTGGAAGCTGGCAAAATGTTTCCATGGAAATGTGATATTGTGTATTGTTTCCACTGCTGTGACATTGTAGACAGTTATAACTTCATTTAAAGGTTCATGCAGTTATTACCTATTGTTGACAGACTACCTCAATGTGGTTTTCAAAATAAAATTATTTGCTACATCAGTAGACTGCTTGCTGACATTTCCGTGCAGTATAAGGGGGTGATACACTCCCGAGTGTGTCATTCTTCAGATGAGAGGTTAAACCGAGGCCCCATCTGACTGAGTTGGTGGTAGCTCAGGTGGATGTCAAAGATCCCACAGCACTTAACAAAAAGAATATGGGAAGTTCACTGATGCTGTATTCAAATTTTCCCTAGCGGTATAAATGCCACCTAGTGTCTCCCCTGAAAAGAGGCTACCAGCCTAGTGGAACTAACCTGGTAAATAAAAGATAAATAGATAAGTAAAAAAAAATGACAGCTAGCATTGAAATAGTCAGCTTAGTATTTAAATCTTTCCACCCTGAACTGCAAGCCAAATTGGTACATTTCAGGATAGATCACACAGTAATCATATGGTACATAGACAAGAGGAGGAATGGTCCAGGCAGTTGCACTTACGAGTTGAGCAGCTGTAGGGAAGGGCCATTGCAGCATATTATCTGACTATTAACAGTTGATGTTCCAGATCAGTTACTGGGGAATCATATCCACTCTTCAGTATGAATGAAAACTTTATTCATTCAGTTTAGTGTTGGTGCAACTGAAGACATCTGTGCCTCGGTCCAGCAGAGCCATTAGTTCCATGTGCCTCTGTCCAGCAGAGCCACTGCAGTGATCCCCAGGGTAAATTTTCTGTTTCCCATCCACTTGTCAAGGTTTCTCTTGAAGAGTGTTAGTGAAGGGCTCTGCCAAATGTAGATTGGAATCCTGTTCCAAAGCATGGGGAGTCTATGGGGCAGGAATCTATCCATCCAGCACATCCTAGTTATTGTTGTGGTGAGGTTTAGATCCCTAGAGTGTGTGGCTCTCGGGGATTTATTTTTTTTATTTTTTTTTTTAGGTGGAGCATGTCCATCAATTCTGGGTTGGACATGGCTTTGTATGTCAGGCAGAGATAACCTCTGAGTAAGCGGTATGCAACCGAGTACAGCTGGAGTTTCTTCAGTCGGGCTGCATAGGGCATATGTTTGAGGCCAATAATCCTCTTGGTGAGGTACTTTTGTGGTCTTTCCAGCTGTTGCAGGTGTCTTGTAAAGTACATCCCAAATGGAGCATTGTACTCTATGATGGGTCTGATGAATGATGAGTAGAGGTGCACAATAACCTCTTTTATTCTAGATGTGAACCCTTTTGTGATTAAGTGGGCCACATAGAAGGATTTTCTAACCACCTTGGCAATAAGATTATCAAAGGAGAGATTACTATCTACTTGGGTCCCCAGATCCCATATTACATTTTCTGTATTTAGGGGACTACCACGTATATGGTAGTTTTTGGGTACTTTGTTTTTTCCAAAGGGGATGACTATGCACTTTTTGGCATTTAGCTTGAGGCCATGATTTTGACACCAGGTATCTGTCTCAGTGAGACCCTTCTGGAAGATGTCTGTATCAGCTGGAGAATCAATTATGGCCCCCAGTTTGCAGTCGTCTGTGAACTTTGTCAGCCATAGTGCTCCTGTGCTTGCCTGTACCTCTGAGAAGTATATACCAAACAGGAGGGGTCCCAGGACTGAGCCCTGGGGGATGCCAATTGTAACTGGTTCAGAGTCGGACCTAGAGCCTGCAACTCTCACCGTGTGGGTTCTATCCATGAGCCAATTAGCAACCCATCTCGTGATGTAGGGGTTTATGTTAATACTGGTGAGCTTGTCTATAATACCAGAATGGGAAATGGTGTCAAAAGCCTTTGCAAGGTCTAGGTAGGTTGAGTGGACCCCCTTTCCCTCGTCTAAAGCCTTGGTAACTGTCTAAAAGAAGTCCTCCAGGTTTATAAGGCATGATCTGCCCTTAACAAAGCCAAACTGGGTAGGGTCCAATGTTTGAAGGTTCCCAATGTCTCTGTTAATGAATTCCATGATGATGCACTCCATAGCCTTGCAGACCAGGCTAGTCAGTCTTATAGGGCGATAGTTCCGGGGGTCCATTGTGGCTCCACCTTTGTGGACCGGGATATCTGTTACTGTGTGCCACTCTATGGGTACGTAGCCTGCAGAGAGGCTGAGTTTGAACAGTGTGTTTAGATGAGGGGTTAGTTCATTTTGGATCTCATGTAAGACACAGCCTGGGACACTGTCTGGTCCCACTGAAGCTGTATTTTTGGCTTTAGATAGGGCTGTTTTAACCTTTGTATCAGTGATTGCTGGGGTACTACATTCTTCTGGTATGGTTATGGGCCTTTTAGGGGGTGAGAGGGGGGTGAAGTTTGCACTGAACCTGTCTGCCAGAATTTTGGCAATATCAGTCGGTTCAGTGTATTTTGTGCCATTCTGCACTAACTCAGAGCAGATCTGAGAGTTTCCACTTAGGTTATTGACATAGCTAAAGAACGCTTCATGGTTATCTTTGGAGTCCTTGGCAATTTTTCTTTCGAAGCTAGCCTTGCATGATTTTATGAGGGATTGTAGTTTCTTGCTGATACTAATCAGGGATGTCTTTCCATCTTGGGATTTTACTTTTTTCTGCACTAGTTTCCTCCTTCTATTGTATAGCTTGTTTATGGCAGGCGTTCACCAGACTGGTTTTCTTTTCTTGGAGGAGTGAGTCTTGGTTTTGCTTGGCATATCACGATCCATGCATTCTTGCAGGTGCTCATAGAGTGCCTTTGTAAGGGATTCAGCAGCTTGGATAGCATTGTCCTTTAGCATGGGAGCTGTGAACCTTTCCACCTCAGTCTTAAGTAACATGAAGTTTGCTTTTGAAAAGTTTTTCATGGTGGTTTCCTTGATTGGGGGTGGGGGCAGAATGTGGATATCCAGAGTGATTAGTCTATGATCTGATCTAACCAGCGAGGGTTTGACCTCCGGTGTAGAACATCGGTTGCCCATTTTGGTGATGACCAGGTCCAATATGTTGTCACCTCTGGTGGGGGTGTTGACCAGTTGATCCAGGGCATTTGAGTTTATAAATTCTAGGAAGCGTTGAGCAAGGGAGGTAGTACTTGAGTAGCTCTCCCAGTTAATTTTTGGGTAATTGAAATCACCCAATATTAGGGCGTTTGGTAGAACCTTCATATTTTCCAGTGTCTCCAAAAATGTGGAATGGGGGTCCTGGGTCATGGTGGGTGATCTGTAGCAAGCTACAATTTGAATTGCAGTTTTGCCCATTGTTAGTTGTGTTACCTAGGAACCTCTAAACCTAAAATGGCAAAACATATCCTTATTCAACCTGTCTCTGGGTTATTTGAATGCAAAATCTAGGGGGTCAAAGCTGCTATGCAAATGTAAGGCTAGGATTCTTATGATACTCACAGATCATAGTACTTATTAACCTATGCACTTATGTCTTAGCAAGAAAAAGGTTATTAAATGCACAGAAAAAGCAGACAAAATAGGCTTGCATTTGCTTATGTTTGTATGCAGTGTTGTTTGTGTCTGCTTCAGAACGATCGCCTCTTCATCACTGATAAGGTGCCATGCAAGATAAAAGTAGTCCCAGTTGATGACAAATAAGTGTCTGGCAGTTAGCAAAGAGGATTAAGGCTCTGTATTGATAGTAAACTGCTTTCTGTAGTCAAGAGCACAGGGTCTGATTCCTTTCACATAATGTGGACTCTGAGCAAGTCACTTAACCAGAAAGTGGTCCGTATTTGTCCTTGAAAAGGGACATTTGTCCCCTCTGGGCTTACCCAATTAAAGAATAAAAAATTAGGCAGGACAAGCAATGGCACATTTATAACAACAAACAATTTCAAATGAGAAAGCAGGCTTGGAGGAGCAAAAATAATACAAAGTGCCCCATCCAAGCAAGGCAGATGTTTCTTCCCCACAATGAATATCATATCCATCATCATCATCAGGCCCCTGCCTCTCTACATACAGTGAAAAATAACAGGTGGATTTTCCCTTTTCCTCAATGCTCTGGGGAAGATAACAGTATTTCCTTAGCTAATAGAGGTAGTGCCAAGGAGTACATTATTGATTTCTGTACCAAAACAATCATAGACCTCATGCCTACTACACCAAAGGATCAGGCGGCATTAGAAATCCTAGTAGTAGGTAATGTTTTACTCATCCATACAATGTGACCATTGCTAGACTGTGGAAAAAGGTCAGGGCTCTATTCAAGGTACCTTTTATTCACAAAGGAAGTAAACAATGAAAACTTATTTTAGATATGTCAAATCTTAAAAAAAACTTCTAAGGTAAAATCAGAATTCTTATCCTTCAAGCTCTCTTTTATTTCCTACAAGAAAGGGTTTTTATGGTGACGCAGACATGCAGATATTTTATCTACAGAATTCATTCTGTGATACAACTAGGACATTTCTCTGGTACCAGTTTGGAAACTCCCACTTTCAGTTTTACTGTCTTGCTTTATGTTTTTTCTACTTTTCACAGATTCTTTAGAAAATATTTAAATCCACTAATTCATATGCGAAGTCAAAAGAAATGCATATATTTGTTGTTCTAATAATTGCCTTATTCAATTACACTCTTTATAGGAACTCATCATTAGCCTATGACAGACTTTCCTATGTTTTCAGAATTACGCCTGGTTGCAGTCCTACACATGCTGGACATATTACCCTCACTGACAACGGCACATCTGGGTAAAGTTATAGACACAAAAAAAAACCTGCACTATCTCTCACAGGATAAAGTTAACTAATGACCAAGTTTTTCAAATTACAAAGGAAAGTCATTTGATAACATGTTTATGAGGCATTGGGTTTCATATCTTCTTACATCCTTATGATTATCTTTGCAAAAGTCCACAAAAGGAAGATCCAGATGTAAGGGAAACATTAATGGAATCAAAAAGGTATGGTTTCTAGAATCTACTTTTCCTCTGCTGCCCTCTCTGGTAAAGCAGCTTCATAGTTTTTATAGGTTTTGCAAGTCAGTGTCAATCCATGGACCAAAATTACCTTATCTATACTCACCCTTACTAGCCTACTCCTACATTTAGGATGCAGTGAGGCCCAGGATGAATTTATGGGCATCCAGCTGTAAAGGTCTGCCTTAAATGAAGTGAAGCATTACTCTGTTTTATATGTAACAGCACGTTATCCTTGAGATGTAGTTGAAGCACAGAGTAATAAATCTGTCCCTCCTTTGGATTTATTTGTTGATGGAGAGTCAAGTCTTTAGTTCGAGTGATTATAGTATGTTTTGATTTGGGGAAGTATAGGGGCTCAAAGACGTTGGGTTCTTAATGTCACTGAATGCAAGGTATAAGACATCACACAAGAATCTAGGCATAAGCCATCACACAAGAATCTACAAGATAAATATTCAAATCTGTTTTGGTACCTGAGGGTCTTTAATCTGGAAAACGTTTTAGTTAGGACCATCTGTGGACTTTCTAGCTGTGTGATATGTTTGGATAGATGCATACTGAATCACGCATTATATTCCATAACTGGTCTCATCAGGGTAGAGTATAAAGGGATAACTTTTTTTGACATGTATGAGATCATTTTATTGTTTAATTGAGTTAGATATAAGGATTTCCTGACTAGTGGTGCTGCATGGTAACCAAAGGTGGGGAGTTCTCTAAGAAGATGTTGAGATCAGTGATGTTCTGTCTCTGGAGTGGGGTGCTATCTATACTGTAAGCTACATTTAAGATTTTTTGAGGACTGCATTAGTCTGCAATGAGATATTGTCTATGGTGGAGTCTGTGAATTTCTGTCTCCGCCTGTTTCTCACATTTGTACTTCTTCAAATCAAAAGTTAACTACTGATACAAGTGATTATACTTAAAAAAGCCCATTTGTAGTGATTTAAAAAAATTGGGTGGGACATTTATCTTAATGAAATAATTGAATAAATTTAATGACATGATGGCAGTCTGTCTTGCCCAAACTCATTCCAATTTGGTCTTCAGTCTGGAGCTCTACAAAAGTGACAGACAATAGCACAGTAATGTGGTATATAAACAGGCAAGGGGCATGCACTCTTTCCAGTTATGCAAATTAGAGGAGGTTATCTGAGATGAAAAAATATAAGTTAAACTTCAATCGACATGCCATTTACATTCCAAACCAAGAAAGCAGAACAGCAGATGAATTCAGCAGAAAGATTAAGATCTCTTACAACTAGTAACTGGGCAGATACATGCTTCTGTATTTCATAAAGAGGTAGGTAGGGGATGTCCAGAAATTGAGCTACTTGCAACACGCTTAACAATTTGCTTTCAATGTTGTGTTCCAGGCTCTTTCATCCTCTGACAGTGGCAATAAATGCCTTTATGTCAGTTTTTCTGTATCCATTTCCACACTATGTCACTAATTATAAAAGTTAAAACTGCAAGAAAAACCCAAACAAGCTGGAGTTTCTACTGTGTGATACCTTAAACATCTGGTAATAGAGGTTGTGATGCCCATGCCCTGCCAGCAATCAAGGAGCCTCATTTCTCACCACTAACACCAGAGTGGGCATCTCATATGAGAGGAAAGGATAACAAATACACACAGTAAAGTGCAGTTTCCCTTAAGAGCACACAGAGATCACAGTCAATCCGTGGCTCCCTTGCTCCCCAGGTCCCCAATAAGACTCCCCACTGGCACAGCTATAGGGGACCTGGGAAGCAAGGGAGCAACCAGCCATGGACTGACTGTGATCTCTGTGTGCTCTTAAGGGAAACTGCACTTTACTGTGTGTATTTGTTATCCTTTCCTCTCATATGAGATGCCCTTTCTGGTGTTAGTGGTGAGGATTGAGGCTCCTTGATTGCTGGGCCAGGGCGCAGGTGTCACATATTAATTGGTGGCAGTGGTTGGGATATCCTCACATATTAATTGTTTGGCAACGGTGGGATATCCACATCACATATTAATTAGTTGGCAAATACTAATTGGCTTGTAGTCGTGTCGGCAGAGTGAATCCTGTAGCTTGTGTACGGTGAGCTTTGAAGGTGTTTTGTACTCTAAAATAGCCACACAGTGAATACTCAGAGTTCAGATCACAATTGTTTTATTTCTTTTGTTAGCTTAGTCAGTCAGGGTGAGTAGGCAGGACGTCAGTAGAGAAGTATGGAATGCTGACAAGGAGCCAGCTGGCAGAGATGTGCCAGACTAGGGGACTGGTGCATGGAAACCTGACTAAGGCAGACCTGATTGCAGCCTTGGTTACAGCTGCATCAGAAAACAGCAACCAGGAGGACAATCAGACTGGCAGTGGCGGTATAATTCCCTCAGAGAATGGACAGCTCAACCTTTCTGCACTGCACTTAAAAATCCAGCTGGAGCTAAAGAGACTTGAGTTGGAGGCCAGGCGTGTGGAATTAGAAGCAGCTGAGAGACTGAGGCATCTACAGGCTGAGGAGGATGAGAAACTGTTATGTCTGCAAGCTGATGAGCAAGAAAGGCAGAGGCAGCATGAGAAGGAGATGCTGACTCTTCGCCAGTCATGGAGGTAATGGGGAAGGTAGTAACTGGACCCCAGAAGCAAAAAAGTCAGTAAATTTCTTCCGCAATTTAAAAAGGGGGATAATTTTGATAGTGTCATTCATATGTTTGAGAGGGTATGTAAACAGTATGAAGTTGACCAAGGGCTCTGGTTACGGTTTTTGACCCCCCCTACTCCATGGTAAGGCTGTAACTGCATTAGCTAAAATGTCTGACATTGTATGTTTTGATTATACTGCTGTAAAGAAATTTATTTTAGAACTGTTTAAGCTAACAGGGATGGGTTGGGAGGGTGGCCTAATGGTTAAGGTGTTTGCCTTATAAACACAAGGTGCAAGGTTTGAGTCTCACAAGGGATAATTGGCTAGGCTTAAAATGGCTTGCAAGGGCAGTTAGCCTAGTACTAATCTATGAACTTCTATGAACTTCTATAACACCTGAAACATATAGGAAAAAGTTTCATGAGAATAGACGCAAGGCAGATGAAAGTGTATGTGAATATGTTGCTGAATTGAGCACTTATTTCCATAGGTGGGTAAGTGGATGTCAGGTCACCACTTTTGAAGGGCTGGCAGACCTTTTGGTGAGGGAACAAGCCCTTAGCACTTTGCCTGAGGGCATGAAGATCTGGTTAGCTGATAGACAATGTGCTACTTCAGATGAGTTGGGGAAGAAGGAAGACCTATACCTGGCATGCAGGGCAGCCCTTGCACAGGAAGGGGACCACCAGTACTGCTCATGGGTCTCAAAGTACCCATGGTGGGCAGCACGGACTGCCACAACAGAATATGCCAGTAGCAGGGGAAGCCACTAGTCCAGGTACACGTCCATGAGGTAGGGTTAAGTGTTTTTAATGCAACCAGTGGAGCCAAGTGACATACAGGTGTCCACAGAGGCAAGGTGGGGAACAAAAGGTGACGGAGCCAGTAAGTGGGAAACACAAAATGCAAATAGTAGTTTGTCTTGAGACAACAGTGGTATGGAACTACCATCCAGCAGATGTCCTGATAGGGAAGGAGTTGGATGAGGCAGTACCATGTGCTTATGCAGTTACACGCAGTCAGGCTAGGAGAGAAGCATGTGGCTCTGGTAGCCTGGGGAAGACCCAGACAGACTGCATAATTGCAGCCAGGACTGCTGAGGTGGTTACTTCAGGGAGTGAGCTACGCTGTAGCAGTGAAACTGAAGGTGAGCCACAGCTGCTTGTGGGTACTGATGGTCCCTTGGACAGAGTGACTGCAAAGGTAGAGGTGAGTAGTAGTACCCAGGCTGACAGTGAGGCACCACTGTCAGTGGATGCCAGACTTCCTTTATAAGGGGCGCTGGGAAGGGCTACAAGGAGAGAGTTGAGACAGGCTCAGCTCTCAGACCGTACATTGCAAAGTCTGAGGCAGGTAGCTAGGGAGGTACATAATTCTCAAGGAAATGGGTAATCTGTATAGTGAGACAAAGGGTTACTATGCAGAGAGTGGACCCCTGAGGGAGGGGTAGAAGGTGAGAGAGTACAGAAGTTGGTAGTGCCTAGAGCCTACCATCTGGTGCTTCTAGCCATAGCCCATGATATTCCCTTTGCAGGTCATATGTGCATAAAACATACAAAGAGGCATATTATGCAGAACTTCTATTGGCCTGGAATTTCCAAAGATGTAACAGGGTACTGCAGGACCTGTGAGCAGTGCCAAAAGGTAGACAAGGCAGGAGACGATGTGAGAGCTCCTTTGATGTCTTTACCTGTGACTGAGGAGCCATTTCATAGGGTAGCTATGGATATTGTGTGTCCTCTGAGTACCCCAAGTTCCACAGGGAAAAAGTATATCCTAGTGGTAGTGGATCCTGCTACACGATATCCTGAGGCAGTGGCTTTGTCCCCCATTTGGCAGAGAAGGTGGCAAATGCTTTGTTAGAAATTTTCAGCAGGGTAGGTTTCCCAAAAGAAATACTGTCTGACAAAGGTGCCAATTTCATGTCAGACCTGCTGGCTTGTCTGTGGAAGTCCTGTGGGGTGAAGCGCATGAAGACCACTCCCTACCATCCACAGACTAATGGGTCTTGTTGTGGGGTAAAACTCTACATTTAAGTCCATGATAAAGGCATTTGCAGATCAGTTTAAGAGAGAGTGGGACAAATATTTGCTCCATCAGTTGTTTGCAGAGAAGTTCCCCAGGAATCCACAGGTTTTTCACCCTTTGAGTTGCTGTATGGGCATAGGGTGAGGGGACCTCTAGATTTAATTCGAGATGAGTGGGAAGGTGAGTGTGAGTCTTTACAAGGAGTCTGTTGTGAAAAGTCCTAAACCTCAGGACAAGGCTTAGGGAACTCATGGGCTTGGCCCAAGAGAACCTGGCAGAAGCCCAACAACAGAAAAAGGTCTGGTATGACAGGAATGCTCAAGCTAGAGAGCATTCTGTGGGGCAGCAGGTAATGGTTCTCATTCCTATCAGACACAATAAGCTGCAAGCAACTTGGGAGGGTCCCTACAAGGTGGTAAGAAAGGTAAGTGATGTTTACTACATGGTGGAACTGCTAGGCAGATGGCATGTTAATATGATGAAACCTTATGATGATAGGGAGGCCCTTATGCTGAGCATTTGCAGTGGATTTTAGGAGGAGTCTGAGGGAGATATGGAGACTGATCTCCTCAGTGAGACTCGGGCTGACACCTCAGTGGAAGGGGTAGAAATGTCCCAGCAGCTATCTCCTACCCAGGTTCGAGAAATCTGAGCAGTGTTGCAGGAATTTGGGATGATCTTTACTGGGAAGCACCCACCTGGTGCAGCACCAGGTGGATACAGGACCCCAAAGGCCTATTAGGCAGGCCCCTTATAGGGTGCCTTAGAGAGTCAGACACACCCTGAGGGAGGAGGTATAGGAGATGTTGGAACTAGGGGTGATTCGAGAGTCCAACAGTCCTTGGGCCTCCCCAGTGGTGCTGGTGCCAAAGAAGGATGCCAGCACCAGGTTCTGTGTGGACTACAGGAAATTAGTCACACAGAGTTGGATGCTTACTCTATGCCTAGGACAGATGAGGCCCTAGAGCATCTGGGTCGGGCTTAACATCTTACAATCATTGAATCTTACCAAGTGTTACTGGCAGGTGCCCTTGACTCCCAGTGCTAGAGAGAAGTCAGGCTTTGTGCCTCCTTTTGACTTTGCAGAGGCTGATAGAGCATATCTTAGCAGGAGCAGGAGGGTTTGCCCTTGCTTACCTAGATGATACTGCCATCTACAGCCATTCCTGGCAAGAGCACCTTCAGCATGTCAGGGAGGTGCTGGACAGACTACAGAGGGCAGGGTTGACCATTAAGCAGAGCAAATGTCAGGTGGGTATGGCGGAGGTCTCCTACCTAAGACATAGAGTGGGGAGTGGTAAGATAAAGCCAGAACCTGCCAAAGTGGAAGCCATTCAGGCATGGTCTGCACCTGTTACAAAAAGCTGGTGAGGGCATTTTTAGGGACAGCAGGGTACTACAGAAAGTTTGTCCCCAGTTATAGTACCATAGCTGCTTCCCTCACAGACTTGACAAGTAAGAACAGGCCAGATAAAGTAGTGTGGACCCCAGCATGTGAGCAGGCATTTCAGAAGCTTAAAGAAGCTTTGGGAGGACCCCCTGTGTTAGCCAGTCCAGATTACAGCACATAATTTGTTGTGCAGGTGGAGGCTTCAAACCATGGGGTGGGGGCTGTACTTAGCCAGATTTCTTCAGAGGGGGAAGAGCACCCAGTTGCTTATCTCAGTCGTAGGCTCCAACCTAGGGAGGAATGCTATGCATCTGTAGAAAAGGAATGTCTAGCCAGAGTGTGGGCACTGCAGAACTCAAGCCTTATCTGTATGGAAGGAAATTCACTGTTTTGACAGATCACAACTCTCTAACATGGTTAAACAGAGCCAGTCAGCAAAATGACAAGTTGCTAAGATGGAGCCTGGGGTTGCAAGCATATGATATGCCAGTGCAGCACCGCAGTTGGATTAGCAATGCCAATGCAGATGGGCTCTCAAGACAGGGAATGGGGTGAGGTACACTCAGATAGACCTAACCCTCTCAAGTGGTGTTTCTCAAGGGTTACTTGATAAACCAGCTTGAGTTCTCTGGGGGGGGGGTGAAGACTAGTAGAGAAGGGTGAAGGCTGCCACCCTAGCAAGATAGAATTGTGCAGATAATTCTATCATTTGTAAATATAAATGTTGAACTTAAAACAATGTGGCAACATTGCCATCTGCTGTAAAGAAAGCTAAGTCAAGCATTTCTTGTTGGTCCTTTGAAATTAAAATGATTTCATCACTGCCTTTGATGTTTTACAAGTCGGCTCCAGTCTGGCTAGATGAAGGCTTCCTGCCTATTGTTTTTAGGCTAAAGTTAATGACAAGAATTTACATGTGGAATGTCCTTTATTGCTCTAAGTGTAAAAGAATGTACATGCAGTTTCTGTCAGCCTGGGAATACCAGGAAAGTGCAAAAGATGATGTAATATTTTAGCAGAACTGCAGTTTCAATTTAAACAGTGAGAACCAGAGATTATTAAGCATTTTTTGTCTGACTATCCAACTCATCAGCACTGCCTGTTGTCTTAAGTAAGTTATCTTAGAAGTGTGTTTTGTTGTAGAAATAGCTAGGACTATAAAGATTAGATTAAGTGTTTTTCTGTGATGTCAGAACTGTACTAATGATTTATTTTAAGTATTTCTGTGTTATCTCTGAACTCTTTTGACTAGCACCATGTAGTAAAAAGTATTGTCGTGGTTTTAATTATTTATTATTAAATATTTTAAAACCTTTTAACTGTGGCTGTTTTGTGTAGAGATAAGTTAAGCTCTAAGAGTACTTTGCATGTATATAAGGATCCTGTACCAGGTCACTCTAATAAGCCTTAAGACTGTTTAGTCACACTTACCAATTGAATATTAATATTGCACAATAATTGGACACCCTTTTAAGGGCCTTTGAGTAGCTGATAAGTATTAGCTGGGTGGTGGCCAGTGGTCCTACCGTATAGTCTGGGTGAAATGGGCACAGCTGGAGAACCTGTGCCAGCCTTTCCCAGGAGTGTCTGCGTGGTTGTGTAAACTCTTATCTCAAAGTGTGTGTGTGTCAGCTACTTGGGCAGGGACACGAAGCACTGGTTGGACAGAGAGGGTGCTGGAGATTTTAGCTTGCCCAGCTTGGCTGAGATTTGGACCCTATAGCTGTGCCAGTGGGGAGTCTTATTGGGGACCTGGGAAGCAAGAGAGTGACCAGCCCCAGACTGACTGTGATCTCTGTGTGCTCTTAAGGGAAATTGCACTTTACTGTGTGTAATTGTTATCCTTTCCTCATATATGAGACGCCCTCTCTGGTTCTCTGGTGTTAGTGGTGAGGATTGAGGCTCCTTGATTGCTGGGCCAGGGCACGGGTGTCACAGATCCCCCTGTGATATATGTAACTGATCCCTTAAGGACAGCAAGTGTTTCGACTGCATGGCTTCTGAATACCCATATAACAGTTTTACTTTATAAGCCTTTATGGTTATAATCAGGCCACTAATCCAAACTCCACTAGCTGTGGACATGTATATTTTAGCAGTTATATCAACCTCATCAACACAGCATAAGTGGCTAGTTTAGCTATCCTTCAGAAAAACAAGGTCTTTGAACCCAGCTGATGCACACAAAATATCTCAGCTGCCATCTAAACCAAAGGGTAAAAAAGTTACACAGGCAAACCATTCAGTAAAAACTGTAAGAAAAACCCAGACAAGTTAGATTTTTCGGTGTGCCTCCTGTAATGGAGGCCCATGGGATATATGCAAATAACCCCTTAAGGATATCAAGTGTTAGAGCTACTTGACTTCTGAATGTCCATGACTTTTTACTTTTCAAGTCTTCATGGTTACATTCAGTTCAATAAAGCCAAACCTGAGTAGCTTTGGACATGCATGTTTCAGCCTGTTTGTTGACCTCATCAACACAAGTGGATAGCTTGTCTATACTTAGAAACCCTGGGTCTTTAAAACCAAGTTCAGCTAAAAATAAAGTAAAAAGAGACAAATAAAATCTCATATTATAACACCTGTCTGTCCTAGACTACTAACTCAAGTGTCAAACCCATGACACTATCAGCACCAACATGCTAACACAGCAGCAAGGTGAGGCATTATATGCAGGCCTTAGTCTCCTTCTAACAGCTTGGAAAGTTTCAGAATGATTCAATACAGTCATTGATTTTCTATTGAAGACTTGTCCCCTTTAAAGGAAGCAAAAAAAACTTACATTTCCAAGTAGCAAAGATTTTCCTTTTGGTGCTTAAGAAGATCTTTTGTTTGTACAAAGTGTGTTAAAGTACATGTGTCTAATACATATCTGTTTAATTTGTTTGCAAAAGAATGTTGATCAGCCTTTTAAACTGTGACTTTCTAACATGCCAGTATTTGTTGGTGGTGTCACCCTGTCTGCATATTCCTGAGCAACAAAAAAGACAGACAAGTGTGGTTTGTTCAGTTTTATAGCAAGGCTGTTGGTCCAGTATGGTTATGATATGAGACTGTAAGCATGCTGTGAATATATGTGAGGACTGCCAGCCTAGCTAGCTAGAATTTTGTAGAAAATTCTGTCATTGTAAATATGAATATAATCCACAGGCTTGTCCTCTTAAATGTAAAAAAAACTGTGTTAAATGTTGAACTTCAAAAATGTAACCACAGTGCACTCTGCTGGAAGAAAGCTGATAAGACAAGCATTGTATAACTGATCTCAAACCTCGGAGACATAATGTCTTGACTGAGGAATTTTGAGACCAGAGTTAATTGCTAGCTTTTACATATATAATGTGTTTTATTGCTATAGTATTCTAGCCAGGTGCAAGATCAAAGAAATGTTAAAACTCTGAGTTTCTGTTAGCCTGGGAACCAGAAAATATTGATGTAATCTAAAAATGAGTCAGCAGTGATGCATTATTTTTAAGTCTTTCTCAAACAGAAAGAGAATCAGGAGCATTTTGTATTTGTCTTCAGAACTGACCACTCACCAGTACTTGCTTTGCTCTGTCTGTATGTAAGTAGGATCTATGACTTTAATGTTTCTCTTAAGAAATAGATAGAAAATAGTAAGTTTAGACTAGCTGTTTTCTATATTTATGTCAGACTATTCTACAGTATTATTTTAAACATTGTCCTGTGATTTCTGAACTCTTGACTAGCACTGTGCTTAATTGAGAAGATTTGTCTTGTGTTTTTATTATTTATTATTAAATATTTTTAAACCGTTCAACTGTGGCTGTTGTGTGTAGAGATAATTTAAGTTCTAGAGTATATTGCATGTATATAGTGATACTACAGAAAACCACTCCAAATAAGACTTGCTGTTTGTCACACTTACTAATTGGATAATAATATTGCACAGTAATAATTGGACACCCTTTGGTAAGGGCCTTTTTAGTAGCTGATAAGCGTAGTTGGTGGCAGTGATCACTACCTTATAGCCTGGCAGGAGGGGGCATAGCTGGAGAACCTGTGCCAGCCTTTCTCAGGTGTGTGTTTGTATATAATCAAATATCAAAGTCTGCGTGCGTCAGCTACTTGGGCAGGGACACAAAGCACTGGTTGGACAGAGAGGGCACTGGAGGTTTTGGCTTGACTACTCGGCTGAGATCTGTACCCTATAGCTGTGCCAGTGGGAGTCTTATTGGGGATCTGGAGAGAAAAGGAGAAAACAGCCTCAGACTGACTGTGATCTCTGTGTGTTCTTAAGAGAAATTGTACTTTACTATGTGTGTGTATTTGTTATCCTTCCCAATGTGGATGCTCCTCACTGGTGTAAGTGGTGAGAATTGATGCTCCTTGACTACTGGGCCAGTGCACGCGCATCACACATGTACCCTAAGGCACATTCAGCTGTTAGAATTACATGTCTGAAGGCTAATGTCTACCTCTAGTTTATTTCAAAGCATGTGTTTCTTTCTTGCAGCTATGATGGTACTGTTCTTTTGTCTAGTGCCATGTTGATTGCCTCAGAAAACAATGTATCTGTTTTGATTACTGCCTTTGGGATAGTTACAAAGTAACTGCTCCATTGGGCATGTTCCTCTGATGAAACTGAGTCTGAGAACCAAGGTAGAATTCAGAAGGTCAAGATCATGAGAAGAAACATAAAAATATAATATTGTTTAATTTGTAGCAAACACATTATGTCTTTTGATTAAGCATGTACATCCACACCAAGTTAATTATCTTTTATCTTGCCTTCATTTAGTTTTATTTCTGTATTATTTTCTGTGCTTAGTTACAGTAGAATTCAGACTTTTATAGCATAAGACTAGGCCTACCCTCTTAGACATGGTGCATGACACTGGGGCACATATTTGTGCTAGACATTCATGGCCCTCTATAGGAGTCAGTGAGAGCAAACGTAGTACTGAGATGGGGTCATCCAGAAGGGAAGTCTAACTGCCCACTGCTGCAAATGGGCCTCTCAAAGATACATTCATATAGAAAAAAATTGCATATTTCTTATATTCATCTGAAATTCTGTTTCACTTTTCCTTATGTTGGGCAGATACATTTTTTTTTAATTCAGATTCAATAAACTGCAAGCAGATGGACTAGGTCTTGCTTATTTGTAGAAAACCATTCTCTTTTTCATCCTAGGTGAGTTCTGATGACAGGTTGTATTATAGAAAGTGGCTTAAAACCTGTACTACCAAAATGAAAGAAAAATCAGTTTATATTCGCTGCTCTATGTATGTGTCTGCATTTATGAGTGTGTGTGTGTGTGTGTGTGTGTGTGTGTATATATATATATATATATATATATATATATATATATATATATATATATATATATATATATATATATATATATATATATATATCTACCTGAAAACACCAACACGCAAAAACACCGACAACAAGATAACCGACACCACAAAACCAAAAGTTCAAAAACACGAAACTTCACATGCCCGACAAACCACAATCCCGACAATCAACAAAACAAAACAAATACCTTTTCTGTAAAACACACACACAACACAAGCACATCAAAAACCTTACAAACCTACACTAAACCTTACATACACAACTATCTATGCACTTACCTTAACCCAAACCCTAAGGTCCGTCACTATTGCACACTCACCTAACCCATGCCCTAACCCTAACTCACTTAACCCACCCCTAACCCTAAAGTCTGTTACTATCGCACACTTACCTTACTACACCCTAACCCTAACTCACTTAACCCACCCCTAACCTTAAAGTCTGTCACTATCGCACACTTACCTTACCAGCACCCTGACCCTAACGTCCGTCACTATCTCACACTTACCTTGACATGTCGGTGTTCTCAGAGTGGGGATTTTCAATTGTCAGTCATCTCCATTGTCGATCTTCCAGTGTTGGTTATCTCGTTGTCGACATTGTCAGTGTTTGGTGTTTTCAGGTAGACCTATATATATATATATATATATATATATATATATATATATATATATATATATATATACTTACTTCCCTGATGTATCGGAGGAGATTTTGAATTATGGTTTACTTCTGACAGTCATATGGGATGATATATGGAAACTGGGATTGTGTCTTCAGGTAAGAGGCCTAGGAGGAGAGGATTTGGACAGAGGGAGATGTTAGTGTGGCAGAACGTGTGAGAGGTTGTGGTACAGCAAGGATAGGATATTCCTTTTCTCTCTGTTGTTCAATTTCAGAGCTGGTATAACCAAGGTATTATGTTTATGGGGCTAAAGGGGGCTTGTCCCCCTGCAAATAAGCTGGCTGTGTGTTTTGTTTTGTTACTATTTGTGTTTTTACAGCTTGGTATATAGTGGCAATATTCAGTTATTTGCATTTACTTTATTCATGATCTATACTAGAAAAAAAAGCAAAACTGCACATATTGATCAGCATCCAGTAGCTAAGACCCTGAAAATATTAAAAATAGTGCCCTCCAATACTTACTGTACTGCTGAAAAACAAAACTCTGGCTGCACCGTATGTATTCCTAGCACTTTTGATAACCTGCGCATTATTTTTGAACACCATACAATTTGATAGATTGGGACTACATTGATTTCATCAACCGTATCCATAATTATCTGAGTGGAGACCATATAGAGATACAGGAGTATTGTTATACAGGGGGCATTGTGTGTTTGTGTTTTTATTTTATTTTATTGCATTGTATTTTTATTTATTTATTTATTTGTTTATTTATTTTTTTATTTTTGCTGTAATTTCTGGATTGAGATGAGTCCAGACTTGATCAGTTAATTTCTAGTGATGGATTTCCAACAGAGATAGATAGATAGATAGATAGATAGATAGATAGATAGATAGATAGATAGATACATACATACATACATACATACATACATGCATAGATAGATAAACAGACAGACAGGCAGGTGGAAAGACAGATTAATAGCTATTGGCACAGAGAATTAAGGTTCTGAACTGTTAATGAGCTAGTCCCTGTACCCAAAAGGTACAGGATTTGATTTGTTCCATCTCCATTTCCCCATTATATGACCCTTAAATAAGTTAGATAGTCACACAGTGCTCCAGGATTGCCCCTGAAAAGGGGCTTACCTGATTAACAAATGTATCAAATAAATTAAATGATAGTTAGATATCTATCTTACTGCTGGACTAACACGAATCTTGGCACTTCATTGTCTACTTTCTGACAGAGAATGCATGTGCTGCATTTCATTCCCTGGCCCTGTATCTTTTGCACAAATTTTTTGTATTTCACGCCTCTCATGAAGAAGCTACTCTATTCTTGGCCTCATTGTGTTTGTATTGCCATCATAGTAGGACACCTGCTCTCCATTTGAACTATAACTACTGAAAATGTGAATTGTATAACTCAACTTGCATGTTTCCTGGAAGCAAACAACTCTGCATGCTAGTATATAACAAGTTTTTTGTAAGGGAAGGGACAATGTGTTAACCTTCACTATAATGAAGTGGTCCACAGAATTAGATACCCATCAAACTGAAGAACACTAACGCAGTCCAATCCATCCATTTCATCTAATAAAGCTTCTGCAGGATACTTTCTTACAGAATTTATCCTTCCATTTTTATGTTTCACACTAATGACATCATAATTTCCTCGGTCCATAATTATGTTCCTTTTCTTAAAATGACACTATTATCAACTCATTTTATTAGCAATCATTTAAAACACTCACATAATATTATTAAGGCATAGTAACACTGTTAAATAACAGTAAACAAGGGTCTCGTGCTTTATTATCAGTCATTTAAAACATTCAGATAATGTTATTAAGACATAGTAACACTGTTAAATAACAGTATAAGCATGTTTCATGTTTAAATTGTCCTTTAAATGGCTTCTGTATTTCCAGTACAAATATGCTACAGTAACCACATATGACCACTAGATGGCAGCAGAAGACTGATGTGTTACAAACACTTGTATTTACATCAAAAAATCTTGAAGGTTCCAAAACATATAAATCCAGTAATGCTCCAAAATACTTAACTGATTGCCTCTATTCTTATCTTTTCCTACTCTATAACCTTTCATTTAATAAATCCTTGTCAAGGTATTTCTGTGTCTATATTTCCTGTTTCTTTTGCTTTGAATGTTCTTTTAGGTTTATCTACATGGAAATGACATTATAACAAAAGATAAATAAAGAATGCATTCTCAATAACCACTGATAAACTGATCTGTTTCATTTTGTCTGTCTAAATTACTACTCAGCATAGTCACAATGTCTGCAACTTCCCAACATCTCTTTATAGAATTCTTTAATTTTACCTGCTGCAATGATTAGCCCTTAAAGGGTTTATTTCCAGAAATATTTTAATTTTCTCACTTGCTACTTGTTTCAGTACTGAATTATCCTGAGAAATACCACCAAATCCTGTTAATACTTTGATAACATTTACCTTGATGTTATAGGTTGTGACAAAACCAGCTTCCTAATTAAGCAGCCGTCCTTTCATTATGTTAGAATTCTATATTCTGTATTTATTTTTCATATTCCGTTCTGTTCTTATCAGACACACCTTCATCTTACTTCTCACTACAGCTGTTTCATCTCTATCATATGATGATCTTTTTCATTAGTATTTGAACAGATTCTTTAAATTCTGGTAAATTATGCTGAAGAATTGTTTATTACACTTGTACAAGACAGCTTTCTGTCTCCAAAAATGTGATGCAGTCTATGTTAACATAGGTTCATAGGGGATTACTAGGCTAATGACACAAGACCATTTACAAGCCTAGCCAATAATTCCCAGGTTATGACAATATTATTTGCTAACTCCCCAGATATGGGATTGGGTAGTATCAGGGTAGTGGGTCTTTGGGTGTTGGAGCCCTGAGTCATTTTACAGACTACCTCTGTCCGTAAGGGACCCCAAGAGTGAATTTACAGATCCCTATTTATTTATCTAAATTGTTTTTGAAGAGAGTGAGGGACGGGCTTTATTTTACAAAGATGGGAAGTTTATTCCATAGAAGAGGTAGCCTTTGGGATACGAATTTGTCTGTCCAGCAACTTCTGTTAGAGTCACAAATAAGGTTGCAAATATGTAACATTTTCATCAGGGCTGAATCGGAGAATGCCTTATAGGTCAGGCATAACTCCCCTTTCAATAAACGATATGAGATGGAGTAAAGGGATAGAGCCTTTAGTCAGTCTGCATAAGACATGTGTCTTACACTGTGTATTTTTTAGTGGAAAACCTCTGGGGCTACTCCATATGGTGTAAGTGCCTGGTTATCTATATGCAGAAGGGAGCAATGTACTTGATTATGGACCAGATGATGGCTGAGTGCAATGATACTATGGCTTCCTTTGATTTTGATGTCATGCTTTTACTTTATACATTGAGCCACACAGAAGGATTTCCTTACTACCATAGCTACTTGGTGGTCAAAGTTTAGGTTATCAACTAATTGTGTTCCTAGGTCCCTCACCACTGGGTCTACTTTAGGGGTGTGCTATCAATATTATAATTTGCAAGGATAACTGCTTTACTGAATGGTATGATTATGCATTTTTTAGCATTTAGTCTTAGACCATGGTTTTGACACCAGTTATTTGTCATTTTAAGCTTGTTTGTAGGCTGTCAACATAATTTGGGGATTCAATGATTGCTCCCAGCTTACAGTTGTCATGAACATGGTGAGTCAGAGGCACTTAACATTTGCCTTCACTTCAGAAAAAGTATATACCAAACAAAAGGGATCCCATCTCTGAGGTCTGTGGGGCACTGCTACTAACTGGTTTCTCATCAGAAGTGGATTTACCTATTTGGACAATGTGTCATGTCAGTGAGCCAGCTGGCTATCCATTTGATAATCTAGGGGTTTATGTCTAACTCAGTAAGTTTATCTATAATCCCTGAGTGGGGAAGCATACCGAAAGCTTTGGTCATTTCTACATAAGCAGTGTGTACTATTTTATCCTCATATATGGCCCTGCTAACTTTCTCAAATAAGTCAACCAGATTGGGCAGTAAAGACCCCCCTTTCACAAAACCAAATTGTGTCTGGTCCTGTGTTTGGAGAGTTCCTATGCCATTATTGATCAGGGCCATGATAATTCTCTCCATTGCTTTGCAGATAAGGCTGGTCAAGCTTATGGGTCTTTAGATCCCTGGGTCAGTTGATGGGTCCCCCTTGTGTAGAGAGGGATGAGTGTTGCATTTCTCCATTCCTCTGGGTCAAAGTCTGTTTGCACTGTGGTTAAGTTGGATTTCTAGGGCCCTTTTAGACTCTGTTTCTGCTTGAAGCTATTTAAAAAACATCTTGGCATACTGCCGGGACCCATGGAGGCTGTGGTTTAGGTTTTAGTGAGCACAGTAAGGACCTGCTCCCTTGTAATGACTGGTAAGAGGATGGTTGTGGTTATTTCTTTGGGTGTGATAGAAGGTGATGGGGGGATTTTGAACTGAATATGTTGGCCATCAGGTTTGCTACAGTTTTGATCTGGGTGCAAGTGTTGCCTTTCATGATTAACTCGGCACATTGTTGAGTGTTTTCCCTGAGGTTATGAGCATAATTGAAAAAAGCCTCATGGTTATCTTTCACCTCTGAGGCTGTCTTTGCCTTACAGTTTGCTTTGGCAGATTTGACCAGCTCTCAAATTTGATTGTTTAAACTGATGAATGTCTTTTTGCAATGTTTTGTCTTTTCCTTCTTGGCTTTGGAGATGCTTTTTTTGCACTTTTGTTGAATAATCTATTTATGCTAGGGGTCCACCAGGGTGGTTTATTTTTGCCAGTAATCATAGGTTTCACTCGGACACGTACTGCCTTCTCTATGTAGCTATGGATGTGGTTATACAGTGCTTATGTGAACAACTCAGTGTAGACCTCAATGTCATCCGGGTTTGGATGGGCTTGGAAGTGTAATAGGCAGTCATTTAATTTCAGGTAATTGGCCTTAGCAAAGTTTTTAACAGGTTTTGAGTTTGATGGTGTTCTATGGTGTTCTATGTTTTAATATTAAAGGAGATAATTTTGTGGTCAGATCTTACCATGGAGGAGTTAATGCATGTGAGGGAGCAGCATCCCCCATGTTTGTAAGTACTAGGTTTAGGATATTTGTACCTCTAGCTGGGGAGCTAACTAGTTGCTCCAGGGTGTTTGCATTGACAAAGTCCAAAAATCTCTGAGCAAGTGAATTATGGGTTGTATAAGTCTCTCAGTGTATGGAGGGGTAGTTGAAGTCACATAGAAGTATGGTGTTAGGATGAATGTTAAGAGATTTAGGTAGGAGGTCTGTTTTTCCAGACTCATGTTAAGGGATCTGAAGCTAGCAAGGATATGATAGGGTGTCTCAGATATGGTTAGTTGGGCATGGAACAGCATAAGTAAGTCAGGTTGTTGGACCAGTTTGGCAGTGTACTTGTCCTTTATGAAAACTGACAAACCTTCTGTCTTTGTTTTATCATGAGCTGGGAAGATAAAGACTGCAGCCTTTGATAGCAGGGGTGCTTTCCATGTTTCTGAACTATGTTTCCATGACTGCACATATGTCTGCATTCTCCAGGGTGAGAAGTGCTTCCAGGGAGTGCAGCTTTTTATTTAAACTCCTCCTTGAGCAGCAGTACATGTAGGTAGTCTTGAGTGATTTTTGTTATGTTGGAGGGTTTAACAACTTGGCAAGGAGTAAACAAGGTGCTAGGGTGATAGATAAAGATTTTGCCATTATGCAGAAGCCAAGTGGTGACAAGTATAAACCATCTCTGGCAAAGCATCGTGGTTTGTCGATCATGTCTCCCCAGGCTGACAGATATTGGATCCCCTTGTTGTGAAACCAGAAAGTAAGCCAACTGTTGAAGTTAATCATGTTTTGCTGGTACTGCATCATCACTGGTGAAGGTAGGATGCTACTCAGTGCTAGGTTCATACCCACTTGGGCACATATTTAGAGAGCTGCATCATGTCTTTCTTCATGTAATCTAGTGAGTGACATCTTAGGTCATTTATGCCCACATGAACTATGTGTCATACTGGTACTTGTGGTTTAAAGACCTAAGTGCATGTGTGATCTGGCTGATCCTGGCTCCAGACAGACAGCTCACTGTGATAGTCTGCTTATTTAGCTCGGTAAGGGGTCCATCAGTATGTCTTACAATGGAGTCCCCAATAATAACTAGAGTGTTTGGCTGTGTGGTGTGTTGCCTTATGGGCTTGGAAGCAGGACTACTGTGATTTTCAGAGTTATGTGTTCTGTGAGGTGCTGTCTTTTTTCAGTGTATGCATGGCCACTGAAAGATGATTTTTAGCAAGTCTTGGCTGCTTGAGTAGATTGCAAGTGAATACCTCCACATATGTGGGCCTATGGGCTTGTTCTAAGTGTTGGTGGTGACTGTTTTGGGTGTAATGCTGACAACCTGGTTAGAATTTTTTGTGTGTCTGTATGTGAGAGCTTTGCCTCTAATGACATTGTGTATCTACATCTCTTAAACTCTGTATCTGTTCTAAAATTAATTGGTTGTCAGTGAACATGAGGCAGTTACTACAGTAATTCAGGATGCCCATATCTACCAGGCCAGAAACAGAGATGACAGGGAAGTGCATCTCCATTATAACAGATCCTCAGTAAATGGGAAGGAGTAGGGGAAAGTCACTTAAAAGGTCAAAGGGAAAGTGCTTAGTAATATACTATTAGATGGCCTGCAGTGGTGCTACCCTCTATGCAAGCTGGCAGCTCTTCGGGCAGCTAGGATCAGTGGGAGATTATGGAAAGCATTTTCTGTAGAGGATTTTAAACTGGAGATGTTTGCTTATATACAAGGCACTGACAACTGTTTAAACATCTTTTATACCAGCAGAATGAAAGATGTTTACACAGTTAAGCCCTCAGGCCAAACAGATAAACACGCAATAAGTCTTTCACCAGCACTTCCCAACCTGGATGGCTTGAATCAGTCCTCTACTGCCATCAGAGTGCAGAATACAACCCTGGTTTTGAGCTCAAGTGCAGAACTAATGCTTAACAACAAAAGACAGAACCACTGCAGTATCAGAAATCCTTGGAAATAAGTTCACAAACCCTGAGAAATGTTCATAAATACAGAAAAAAGTGTGTAAATGTAGGAAAACTTCTACAAACACAAAAACACTGCAAAACTTAGAAATATTTTGGCAAACTCAGGATCACTTTGGCAAACTCAGAACAGCTTTTGTAGTATCAAAGAAGGTTAGAAAATATCAGAATACTGTTAAAACAAACTAAGAGCAGTATAGTAACAAACAGATGGTGTTTCTTTAACAAATGCATGCTGAAAGTGATAAATTCAACAAAATCAATAAATACAGCACAGAAGTATTAAACATCACAGAGATAGAACAAGTGCAAAAAATGTTTATATCAGCTTTTTAGGTCCACAGATGGTTTTATTTCTTGTAGTCACAGGTGTGCACACCAGCTCTGAATAATTGAGCACCATTTCATAAAAATGTAAGGCTTTTATACCAGCAAGATGAAAGGCTTTTACACAGTTAAGCCCTCAGGCCAATCAGATAAACAGATAATAAGCCTTCCACCAGTGGTTCCCAACTCGGATGGGTTGAATCAACCCTCTGCTTCCACCAGAATGCAGTAAAACCCTCTTAATGTAAAACAAACTGGTCACTATATTATTTGATTTCCACAAATGCACCTTTATTAGTTTCTATTAAGATGTATAAATAATAAATTTGCATTTTAATAACCACTGATTCAAAATAAATATCTGGGTGATTTTCATTTAAATATTCTAAGAGATCATTCCACTCAAGAGTTACCACCTTCCCATTTTATAAACATTTTGTCCAAAATCTTTCTCCATAAATCTAAACATAGTTTTTATCTGTTATGATACAGGTACCCTCTTTCCCTCCAGCCCTTTACTAGATATGTATAGGTAGCAATCACTGGGGCACCCATGGCTCATACATTATATCATATGCCCTGTAAAAGTTTAGTGAGCCTTAATTCCAAAATTTCCAATAACTGACCCAACTATGTGGCATAGAATGATTACAGTTTTGAGTATTGGCTCACATGCCAGAAGAACTGGAGACAGAGATGGAAGTGAGCAACTGATGCTGGCTTACTCATGCTGGAGGGAGGGAGATGCTTCCAGTTGACTGATCAGTACAGAGTCTTGTATGGAAGAGATATAGCTAGGACTGGCTATGTGGGCTTGGCACTGCTAATTTGGTAAGGGTACCCATCATTAGCACATGTTTGGTAGTATCTGTGCTAGAGGAATGCATAGCATGCCATCTTGATTATGTAAGTGATCACATTAATCACCTGGGGTGGTATTAGGAACTATTAGAAATACTCAGGTCATCCATCTTAATGAGGACTTCCATTAGACCCTTAGACAGGGCTCAGTACTGGAATCTCAACAATTTGAAATATACTTCTCTGATGTCAAGGCAAATGCAGAGGGTCTCTGACCAAATGTGTTGACGATTGTGAGTGTGGTGTAATCACTGAATCCCTGAAAGATGTAGATATCCTCCAGGAGGGTCTGACACAAACAAATAACTGGTACCAGAACCATGTCCTAAAACTCTATGCAAAAAAATACAGAATATACCCTTTGGAATGACAATCTCCCTGCATATTACAACATTGATAACACACTGCTAAGAGTAGACCCAGTAGTAAGGGACTTGGGAAACCAGGCTGACAGTAACCTGAACTTTGATCACCATGTGTCCATAGTGTTGAGAAAATACTTCTACATGGCACAACTTAT
This sequence comes from Protopterus annectens, assembly GCF_019279795.1. Lineage (NCBI taxonomy): Eukaryota > Metazoa > Chordata > Ceratodontiformes > Protopteridae > Protopterus > Protopterus annectens. The sequence continues at coordinate 685,730,964 of NC_056730.1, read as the reverse complement.
AAGTAAGGGTATGGCATCCAGATCTAAGGATATCATCATCCCATTTTATCCAGTAAAATTAGACCAATAATTGAGTAGGATGCACCCTTTGGAATGTACCTGGCCAGGCAATTGCAATAGCTGGAGCAGCCACAGAGGTTCCTCACTAAATGAATACAGGGAGCAAATAACATGTCCTAGGTGAACCATCTCAGCGCCCTGTCCTTGTACTCAGTCTCCTTAGCAACTATTGAGAGGTGATCTATGCCTAACCTACAAGGCATTTTCTGATCCAACCCTGATGAATCTGCTACACATTTGCAAAATAAACAGCACTAAAATTATCCAATCTAAGGATCTAAACCTCATCTGTGACATAAACAAAACATGTTGGAGTGACAGATAGGTATGTGTCTCAGAAATTACCCCTTCTCTGAAACAGACTCCCCATTAATGTAAAGCAGAGCACTTCCGTAAGCATATTCAAATGCAGTTTGGACCAATGGATGGGGAATCACAAATTCACTCCTGGCTTGTCACCTGTGTCCCTCATGGACAGGAGCAGTTTGTAGATGCCAGAAGGCACAGGCATATACCAAAGATATTCTAGTCTGTGGGATTTGATAAATGGAAAAATTGGGGTATGAATAACTAGGCTTTAAAAGGCTTTAGGACCCTTAGCCTAGTAACTTCATATGATCCTATGGATGAATGTCAGAAGCTGGGGCTGAGGCACATAGATGATTGATACTGATACTAATATCGTCTCTCTCCTGTAGGCCCCTGCGGCTGTGAGTCTGGGTCGTCTGTGATGGGAATGGCAGTAGAAAGGCTGATGGTCTATGGATAAGCAAGCTATGAGCAACCATCATGCCTGCTTGGATGATGATTCCATCCAGTTAACTCTTGCCCATATTAGTGACCATAATAGCGAACAAATGGGCTAAGATTCATTGGAGAGGAAAGGTGGGTAGGGAGGTAAAAAGTATATAGAAGAAAATTTCCAATAACAAGGTTTTTCTTCTTTATCATCATCCAGTTAATCGGTGTTCATATGTTCATATTTTTATTTATCTTTTGATATATTTATTTTATTGTGCTTAAGATGAGTAATATGCACCTTAATAATGCTAAACTTTATATGCTTAAACCCTTATTCAACAGCAAATGTTTAACTGATATGTTCAGTTGTTTGTAGGTTCATATGTTCATAGGTAAGTACTAGGCTAGCTGCCCTTGTGGGCCATTTTAAGTCTAGCCAGTTCATATGTTTATAGGTAAGCACTAGGCTAACTGCCCTTGAGGGCCATTTTAAGCCTAGCTAATTTCCATTTTCCTGCTTGAATTAACCTATCCCATTTGGTTTTAGAGTGGCCTTACCCATCCCATACATAGTCAATAGTTATTTATAACCCCTAGTGAGAATAACTGGGATCATACCATAGATAGTTTGAGGGACCCATACATGTGATAAAACATTTAGGAATGGCCTCTGTTTGTTAGCATATTGGGCAGTCCAGAGGTAAATGTTCTGTTTCCCATCTATAGATCAAAGTTGCACTTGACTATGGCCAGGGATTATCTTTGTTTAACAGGGTTAGGGAGTCTATTCCATATATTTCAAGGTGTTTTAACATCTAAGTTTGCTACAAAACTAACCTTTCCATTTGCTTGACAATCAAAGCCTGCAATAACTCTGTTGTATCATTGAAGTTTGCTTTTAAATTTATTATTGGCTATAATTCCCTAAAACTGAAGAAGTAACAAGTTTGTCTGGTAGTTTAGCTAAAATCCTATGTATCTCCATAGTGGTTTAATAAGTAAGTCTGTTGTCTGGGGCAACATACTATTTTTGTCCCCCTCCCCACATATGCCCTGTTGGGTTGCAAAGTAACCTGTCACGTAAAACTACTTTGCAAAGAGTGCATTGTATTCATTAATTCATGGATTTGTTGATACCTTTCTCAACTCTAACAATGTTTTCCTCTTAGAACTTAAGGGGAAGTTATACAAATGTCTCAACGAATGCATCTTTCTCTGAAAATGCCAGTCACAGTAGTGCTGAGTTATCTGGAGCACTCACAGTAGTGCTGAGTTATCTGGAATACTGACCGAAGTGCTGAGTATCTGGAATACTCACAGAAGTGCTGAGTTATCTGGAAACTCACAGTGGTGCTGAGTTATCTGGAACACTCACAGTAGTGCTGAGGTATCTGGAATATTGACAGAAGTGCTGAGTAACTGGAATACTCACCGAAGTGCTGAGTTATCTGCAATACTCACAAAAGTGCTGAGTTATCTGGAATACTCACAGAAGTGCTGAGTATCTGGAATACTCACAGTGGTGCTGAGTTATCTGGAACACTCACAGTAGTGCTGAGTTATCTGGAATACTGACAGAAGTGCTGAGTAACTGGAATACTCACCGAAGTGCTGAGTTATCTGGAATACTCACAAAAGTGCTAAGTATCTGGAATACTCACAGTGGTGCTGAGTTATCTGGAACACTCACAGTGGTGCTGAGTTATCTGGAACGCTCACAGTAGTGCTGAGTTATCTGGAATACTGACAGAAGTGCTGAGTATCTGTAATACTCATAGAAGTGCTGAGTTATCTGGAATACTCACAGAAGTGCTGAGTATCTGGAATACTCACAGTGGTGCTGCGTTATCTAGAACACTCACATAAGTTCTGTGTATCTGGAACACTCAACAGAAGTGTTGATTATCTGAAACACTTAGAATAGTGTTGATTATTTGAGGAGCTCATAGAAATGGTGAGTAGTTGAGGCATGCAAAGAAGTAAAAAGTGGTTGGAACTCACAGATGTGTTGAATATGTGGAGCACTCTCAATAGTGCTAAGTATCTGCAAAACTCACAAAAGTGTTGCTTATCTAAACCATTTGTAATAGTGTTGATTTGTGGAGCTCACAGAAATGGTGAGTAGCTGAGACACACAGAGAAGTAATAAGTTGTAGAACTCACAGATATGTTGAGTATGTGGAGCACTCGCAGTAGTGTTATGTATCTGGAACACTCACAAAACTGGTGAATATATGAAACAGTTACAGTAATGCTGAGTATCTGGAACACTCACAGTAGTGTTATGTACCTGGAACACTCACAAAACTGGTGACTATATGAAACAGTTAAAGTAATGCTGAGTATCTGGAACACTCACAGTAGTGTTATGTATCTGGAACACTCACACAACTGGTGAATATATGAAACAGTTACAGTAATGCTGAGTATCTGGAACACTCACAGTAGTGTTATGTATCTGGAACACTCACACAACTGGTGAATATATGAAACAGTTACAGTAATGCTGAGTATCTGGAACACTCACAGTAGTGTTATGTATCTGGAACACTCACACAACTGGTGAATATATGAAACAGTTACAGTAATGCTGAGTATCTGGAACACTCACAGTAGTGTTATGTATCTGGAACACTCACACAACTGGTGAATATATGAAACAGTTAAAGTAATGCTGAGTATCTGGAACACTCACAGTAGTGTTATGTACCTGGAACACTCACAAAACTGGTGACTATATGAAACAGTTAAAGTAATGCTGAGTATCTGGAACACTCACAGTAGTGTTATGTATCTGGAACACTCACACAACTGGTGAATATATGAAACAGTTACAGTAATGCTGAGTGTCTGGAACACTCACAGTAGTGTTATGTATCTGGAACACTCACAAAACTATATGAAACAGTTAAAGTAATGCTGAGTATCTGGAACACTCACAGTAGTGTTATGTATCTGGAACACTCACACAACTGGTGAATATATGAAACAGTTACAGTAATGCTGAGTATCTAGAACACTCACAGAAGTGGACTTGTAGCTCTTACAGAGAAGATGAGTATTTCGAACATCGAACACTCATTGAAGTGCTGACTATCTTGAACACTCAGTGTAGTGCTATGTATTTGGGGAACTCACGGGAATGGTCAGTAGTTGGGGCACACCAAGAAGTAGTGATGTGGAACTCACAGTAGTGTTGAACATCTGCTGCACTGACAGATGTTCTGAGTAGTGGGAACAATCACAATAATGCTGGGCATCTAGCACAGTCATAGAAGTGGTGAGTATCTGGAAGGGAGGCAAACATTTGAAACTATTAACAGAATAATGATGATCCCATTTAAAGTAGAGTGTAAGAAAACAGAGCTGCTGTTGTGGGTCTTGATGCAGAGAAAGCATTTGCCAGACTATGCTGGGATTTTATGAGTAGGGCAATAGAAGTATCTGCAGTCTGATACAATAATAACATTACTTGGGGGTTGATATATGATGGATCAGAAGCAGGAATTAAAGTGGGAGGTTTCCTCTCTTTGTTATCTGCATTATATGTAGAACCATTGTCAATAAAACTTAGGGACTCCAAAATTCAAGGATTTAATTGGTATGGTAATCAAGAAAAGGTGTCTTTATTTGCAGATGATACTCCAGAAAAGCACACCTCAGTGTTGTGGAACATTTTGAGACAATTTCATATCTTTTTGAGATATAAAATTAATGAGGACACAAACAAAAGCTATAGCCATAAATTATGTACCTACAATTGGTTTAGCAATTTGAAGGGATATTTTAGAGCTACGCAGTTAAGGCTCATATACTTAAGCAGAAGGTTATAATTCAAAAAGTACATGGATAATGATGAAGTGGGGAAAGTTAAACAAATAAAGAGAGAGTGGGATTTGGATGCAGCTCCTTAAGGAGAATAATACCAATCATGGAGAATATTATATTCATAAAGTAGCAAAAAATATTGTGAGAGTGAAGCCAACATGAGAATGGAGAATGGAGATTTTGCCAGTAGGTATGAGTGCAATTACAGGTACAGAAAATAGTCAAGAGGGAGTTGGAAGTTATTGGAGAAAACAAGTAAGGGAGCAAAGGTAATGAGAGCAAATAACTAGAGATGGAAAGGTAATAGAGTGCGATGAGCCTATGAAGATGATTGGACTACAGGTTAGAGATTGCCTTCCCTACCAGGGAATCTGATATCAGAGTATAGGCAAAGAGAAAGGGATAGGCGATTCATATGTGAATGACCTGCTTAGAATTATTACTTGAATCTTGTACAGTTGCTGCTGTGAAAAAAGGATAATTATAGGGCATAAAAAATATTGCATGATAACTATAAGAGTCAAGCAAAGATTCTTGGCTGTTTTAAGTCTAGGCAATTTTCCTTTTAAAGGTGAGAATCAAAGCTTGCACCTTGGGATTGTGAGGTAAACATTTAAAACATTATACCAATCCCCACAGGAGGTTAGGAAACACTGGAAGATAAACTGGAAAAGCAATTTACAAGAGAACAATGGGAGGATATATGCAGCAAAGCCTGAAGGTTTCGAATCTTTGTTTGGAAGTGTTTGCATAGGTAGTTTGATACCCCAGCAGATTTCAAATGATTTTTTTCTCTGGTAGATAGCAAATATTGGAGGTGTGAAGGGAAAGAAAGAGGTAACTGGGAACATACATTTTGGGTGCATAATGCGTTGGCAGATTTTACAAATTTCCTACAAAGTACTTAATTAGAAATATTGGGTGAGCAAATGGTTGTAAATAACAAAATGATTCTTCTGATCTGCGATACGGGATTTGAATTGTCTAGACATAGTAAGTCCTTATTAAGTTTATGTTGACTGCCAAAAAGCAATTACTAGAAAATGGAACTCAAAGTCTAAACCGACTTTGAAGTATTGAATATTATACGTATACACACACACACACACATATATATATATATATATATATATATATATATATATATATATATATATATAGGATCTATATCACATCGTCGAACTCACAGGAGTTCAAATGATGTAATATCGAGCTGTTACGTTGGAAACCCAAATAGTACAAAAACACAGAATATCGATTTTTTTCCTAGGGAAACAAATTGCTGTTCCGGTACAAAAAAAAAAATGTACACTTTAAACTTTATCTAATGTGAGGGGCTGTGCCTCCCACACACCCCCTACTTAAATATACCAACTCTGAGATTGCGCCACAGTGGAGGAAATAGCAAAGTCGCGAAAACAGCCCATCGATTTTTTTTCCTGGGGAAAAAATATTGGTGTTCTGAGGCTTTGCTATTTTCATGTTTCGAACATTTGGTTTCGATATTACAATGATATTACACATGATCGAAATTTCAGAAAGCTGATTCCCATATGGCCGATACCATATGATCGACTTTTGAAATTCTGATCATGCAGAATGGAATATATAGTGCGGAATGGGAAGATTCCCATCTTCCACACTGTAGTGCAATCTCAGAGTTGGTATACTTAAATTGCATGGGGTGTGGGTGGTGCGGACCCCCACAGGGGGTGCAGGGGCTTGCCCCCCTGCTACCAACATGTAGGTAAGTTTTTGTTTTTTTTTTTTTTTTTTTTTTTTTACATGGTCGAAATTTCAAAAGTCGATCATATGGTCTTGGCCATATGGGAATCGGCTTTCTGAAATTTTGATCATGTATAGTAGACCCATATATACATATACATATACAATTGTTATAGGTTCATAGGTGATTATGAGACTAACATCAGATCAGTTTTTAAGCATACCCATGTATTCTCATATATAAATGACAGGATATATTACCCAGGGCCATATAGTTGTGTTTAGGAGGAACAGCATGTACAAACTGCCTCTGACCAATAGGGGAATAGGTGCAAGTCCAGGGATTAATATTTTGATTTCCCATCCGTTGATCCTGGTTTGTTTGATTAGGGTGAGGGATGGACTCTGCTTCACATGGCTGGGAAGTTTGTTCCAAAGCAAAAGTAGTCTCTGAGGCACATGTGTCCCTCCAACATGTTCTATTTATGTTACAAACAAACAAACAAAAAAAAATTATTAAATAGCAGAAATATAATTCATTGGTGCTATTAATAGTGGATTCATATTCTAAGAAACAGATATTTATTCATTTATTTATTTACTTATTTATTTGATTATTTAATATATGAAACTACGAATAATCATAACTTATGATCTTGATTAATAATTGAATCTACCAATATAATTATGAATTTATTAAATAATAGAAATATAATTCATTGGTGCTATTAATAGCGGATTTACATTCTAAGAAACAGATATTTATTTATTTATTTATTTGATTATTTAACTATTCATCCAATTTATTTATTTATTTATGCAATATCAAATATTGCTATAGAGCAACTTATAACAGAGCAATGCTCGATACATAGGTTATTATGTTTTGATATTGAATGTGTTTTAAATGTGCTCATCCATTTTGTATATCAGGTAGCTTATTTCAATTTGGTTGAATTTAACTTTTACTATTTCTGAAAACACTCGTAGTCAGTATCAATTTTTAGAGTTTAAAATTATATTGATTATTAGCTTCAGTATGGTGTATGAACATCTCAGTGTTCCTGAGTATTCAGGCTCTCTTTAAATGGAATGCAGTATTCAAAAATTCTTTAATTAGTCTATACTAACTTTTTAATTGGAAAATTGCTTGAGTTGTTTGTTTTAATTTGGCGCCTTTTTAGATTTATCTGTATAAATAGATGTTTTGAAGTTTATATGTATTGTCTGATGAAGCGTGGTGGTGACCACGCGAAAGCGCTTACAATAAACGTTTTTGGTCTTCGTACACTGGATTACCTGTTACTTATTGCAAGAAAGTGAATTTACAGTTCCTGACTTAATGACTTTTTGTTGTACTCTATATGCTTATAGCATACTGATGCCTACTGCATACTGAGCAAGCGAAGCTACTGCTCTTGATTTACTGCTCTGCCGCTGTACTTTTTGTGAGCCTTAAGTCCGGATTGGATACATCAGGACTTTACATAGTTTCGTGGTGAGAGAGCCTGGTTGTTTTTCTTCATTTTTGCCTTCAGCTACAGGCACTCTCTCTTCAGCTGCCGGTGAAGAGTTTTTTTGTTTATTACTCCTTCTACACTTTATTTTCACCGCCAGCACACGATGGATACTGTTAATATTGAACTTGACTATACTCCAGGGACGACGGAAGCAGTAGTGAACCTAGAAGATTTATTGCATGTACAAGCTAACCCTTTATTGGCTCTGGACCTTTCGCAAACTGAGCATGTCACTCCCGTAAATACAGAAGGTTTTAACATTTCTGACTTTAACCTCGCATCTAAAACATTGGAGGATGACATGTACAAACTACAAAGATATGCCTGGCAAAGGCAACACCTAGAGGCTTGTCTTCATTATTCCATTGTGCCGAGAGGGATGCGTGTTATGTGTATGCCGTCGTACGGAGAGGCACATCCAGAACTCCTCAAAAAATGGCAGGATCTGAATATTGACCTCGGACACAGGTATATCAGACTTCTCCTTGATTATTTTACACCTTTAGAAATTGAACTGAGAGACAAGGTTGATGCTAACTTTAAAGACCTTAGCCACCGCTTTAAAGCAGAATATTGTACCCGCAGACTACGTAATATATGTTTACAAGTAAATGCCTTCAGTGAGAGACTGAAGGCAACAAAAATGCGTAAGCTACAAAGAGACTTCCAAGATTTTAAATTAAGACAAGTATTTGTTTGGCCAAGAGGCAATAATTTAATACAAAATGAAAATGGTAGCTTAAATGATAATTTGAAGAATGCATCACGTTCCACTTCTATAGAAGGCACTTCCATTGCTAATAATGTTAATGATAATATATTGCCGACCAATGTTTCTTTGTCTGTCGTCAGTTTAGAGGGGGCCAACAGCAGTTTCACGGTTTCTAATGTGACTGACACGCCCCCTCCGAACCAACTAGCGTTACTAAAATCTGCCGCTAATCCAGGAGCCAGACCAAAAGACTCCAATATTGCAGTTCCCTTGGGTTCCTCGTCAAAAAACTTTTTACCATACCCAGTGAAACAAAGATTTCAGAACAGAGGACGGTCTACAAGTCGAGGCCCAAGGAAAAGGAAGCTATCCACGGAGAGCTTCCAATCAACAGGACGGACAAAAAAGTGACTGGTTTACTATATAACTATTCTGACTACCATTTTTCTGATGCTGATATTTCTCTCTTAAACCGTGGTCTGAATTTTATTCCAGCTTGTCCTGATACACTAACTGATGTTTTAATCAATTTAAGATTGTTCTGTAGACGAGTAGCTTTAAAAGTTTTCTTTAAAGAGAAACCTGATTCTAACAAAAATGTTGCACCCACCGTTTTCAAACGGAAAAGCACTTTTATACCCCCACTACCTCATAGTATAGAATGTTTTTTACATATTTGTGAACAAGATTTTTATGAATTATTTTCCACCAAGATAAAACCTGTTTTTTTTTAATCTAAATTTAGATGAATTTAATTCTTTGAAACATTTAAAACAATGTGACAAAATCTCTGTTAAACCTGCCGACAAGGGAGGTGGGATTGTGGTTTTAAACAGGGTTGATTATAACACTAATATGTGCCTAATGCTTAATGATGAGACGACATATGTAAAATTAGAACTATATAGAGTGAACACAATAATTAAGAATGTACATGACATGATATATGATCTGCTCATTTGCAGACAAATTAATGAAGAATTGTACAGTTATCTTTTGGTAGATAACCCTACAATACCCATTATTAAAGGACTCCCGAAAATCCACAAGAATACTTATCCTATCCCACTACGACCCATAGTATCAGGCGACCACTGGGTCACTGCTAATGCCTCTTGTTTTGTAGAGTTTTTACTCAGACCAGTGGTCGACTCTTTTGATACTATTTTAAAAGACACTTACCATCTATTAGCATGTTTGTCAGAGATACAATTAGACATTGAACATCATGATTACATTTTGATTACCTTGGACGTGAAGAATCTCTTCACTTCAATTCCCAACGACTTGGGTATTGAAGCTATAAGAGACATACTAATGTTGGATAAAGCTTTTTCTAATGATAGACAGTTACTTATATGTCAGCTATTGGATGTGATATTAAACAACAATGTATTTATGTTCCTAAATGAGTATTATCTACAGAAATGGGGGGTGGCAATGGGCACCCCGTGTGCAAACACCTATTCCAACCTGGTTGTTTTGGCCTGGGAACGTTCCCACCTATTCACCCACCCCCTGTTTACACAGATAGTAACTTATAAACGTTTTGTAGATGATATTTTTATTGTATGGAAAGGTACAGAGTCTGATTTTGTAAAGTTTTTGAATTATCTTGAGAGTACCTCCACTTTTCTACGGTTTACCATGGAATGCTCAGCCAAATCCATTAACTTTTTGGATGTTACACTAAGTATCAATGAGGATGGCACCATATCCTCCACTATCTATAGAAAACCAACATGGAGGAATACACTCTTATCTTTTGACAGTATGCACCCTAGGTATGTTTTTCCTGGCATCATCAAGAGTCAATTTATCAGATTAAAAAGACTCTGTAAAGACCCACACTTGTTACAACTTGAAGCAGATCATTTAGAATCATTATTTAGTGAGAGAGGCTATGACACAGGGCTAGTCACAAATACTAGGAACAATGTAATTAGGACCACATTGACAAGTAACCTAGATACAAATACCTTAAATAGTAGATATTCTACAAGATGTAAAGACTTTGTACCCATAATTTTGAGTTTTACTAGCATCATTAATGACATTAAAAAGGTTTTTTATAACAATTGGAAACTTCTCACGATAGACCCCTTTGTTAAACAATTGATAGGGAATAAACCACATTTCATGTTTAAGAATAGTCCGAATTTAAAACAGCTACTATGTAATGATAAATGTATTAATGATGAACTAAGTTTAACAGTTAGTAGCAAGAAAGGTACCTTCCCTTGTTATAATTGTAGGAGGTGCAGCTACATTTCGAAAGAACTAGATTTTAAACATCCTACTCTGAACTACAGTTTCCATCCAAGGTTCTATGCTAACTGCTGTACTAAAAATCTTATTTATTTGGCCACATGTAAAAACTGTACAGTGTTCTACATTGGCCTTACCAAAAGATGCCTAAAAGACAGAATTTATGGTCATCTTTATGACATTCAGAAGAAGAATGAATTAAACGCATTAGCCAAACACATTTTGGAAAAGCCCCACCACAGCTTTGAGTTTAAGGTACTGGAGATAGTTACACCTAACAAAAGAGGTGGGGATAATTCATTACTTCTAAACAACAAGGAGTTAAAATGGATATTAAGATTAGCTGCACACATACCTCCTGGAATTAATAATCAAGTTTCCATCAAACCAGTCTTGGAAGCCAGATGAATCTTTATATACAAATACCTATTAATGGTGTGTACTCATGAGTTGTAATTTTTAATTTTTAACTTTTAATTTCAATTTTATTCTAACGTGAATACATTCACTTTGTGATTTTTTGTATTTCGTATTTCATGTGCATTGTTCTTTGTTAAATCAATTTTTCCTAAAATTTCTTTACTTACAAAAGCTTATAAGCTTTTTCCAACAGCAGTACTTTAGTAGATGTATTCATTCATGTATATATTCATCCAGCAATATAGTTGCATTATGTCCATTTTTGTCCAAAATTTTTTAAGCATTACATATACAAAACTACCTCTAACTATTAACTCATCTATTTTATTCATGTAAGATGTTATTTATTTATTTATTCATATTCATGTACATCACATCCACATATTTATACATTCTATACATTTGCATTGTAAATATGTATACATATATATTAAAACATTTTTTATATTTATTATATATATTTTTTATATTTAGTATTTAATATTTAATATATTCAATATATCTAATATTTAATTCTTAATATTTATTCATCTCCCAACATTTAATGATTTCCAATATTGATACTTGCCCAGTTATATGACACTACGAATAATCATAACTTATGATCTTGATTAATAATTGAATCTACTAATATAATTATGAATTTATTAAATAGCAGAAATATAATTCATTGGTGCTATTAATAGTGGATTCATATTCTAAGAAACAGATATTTATTTATTTATTTATTTACTTATTTATTTGATTATTTAATATATGAAACTACGAATAATCATAACTTATGATCTTGATTAATAATTGAATCTACCAATATAATTATGAATTTATTAAATAATAGAAATATAATTCATTGGTGCTATTAATAGCGGATTTACATTCTAAGAAACAGATATTTATTTATTTATTTATTTGATTATTTAACTATTCATCCAATTTATTTATTTATTTATGCAATATCAAATATTGCTATAGAGCAACTTATAACAGAGCAATGCTCGATACATAGGTTATTATGTTTTGATATTGAATGTGTTTTAAATGTGCTCATCCATTTTGTATATCAGGTAGCTTATTTCAATTTGGTTTAATTTAACTTTTACTATTTCTGAAAACACTCGTCGTCAGTATCAATTTTTAGAGTTTAAAATTATATTGATTACTAGCTTCAGTATGGTGTTGTACATCTTAGTGTTCCTGAGTATTCAGGCTCCCTTTAAATGGAATGCAGTATTCAAAAATTCTTTAATTAGTCTCTATTAACTTTTTAATTGGAAAATTGCTTGAGTTGTTTGTTTTAATTTGGCGCCCTTTTTTAGATTTATCTGTATAAATAGATGTTTTGAAGTTTATATGTATTGTCTGATGAAGCGTGGTGGTGACCACGCGAAAGCGCTTACAATAAACGTTTTTGGTCTTCGTACACTGGATTACCTGTTACTTATTGCAAGAAAGTGAATTTACAGTTCCTGACTTAATGACTTTTTGTTGTACTCTATATGCTTATAGCATACTGATGCCTACTGCATACTGAGCAAGCGAAGCTACTGCTCTTGATTTACTGCTCTGCCGCTGTACTTTTTGTGAGCCTTAAGTCCGGATTGGATACATCAGGACTTTACACAGTTTCGTGGTGAGAGAGCCTGGTTGTTTTCTTCATTTCTTCATTTATGTTACAAACAAGGTTTAGGTCCTTTGAGCGGGTATTTTTGATCTGTTAGTCTTGTTGATGTTCATCAAGTCTCTTGTTATTGGATCAGATAATGCCTTATAACCAGGCACACATGACCTCTGAGTAGTCTGTAGGAGGCTTGATTATAAAGATAAAGTTTTATGGTGACTTGTGTGTTCCCTATAGTTTACGCCTTGTATTCATTTTGTAAGGAACCACTGTGGGTGTTCCAGTCATTGTATATGCCTGGTATGGTATATACCAGATGGAGAACTGTACTGTATGATTGGCCTAATAAGGGCTGAGTATAGCAGGGTAATGACATCTTTGGTCCAGAATGCTGTACCTTTGCTAATGAGTTGCACAATATAGAATGACTTTCTTACAACAGCAGATACATGGTGATGAAGGATCAAGTCACTGTCTACATCTGTTCGTAAGTCTGTAACTACTGAGTCTTCTAATTCCTAGGTGAGGCTGATTTTTCAAATAATACTATTATGCATTTTTTGTCATTCAGTTTAGACCATGGCGCTGGCACCAATTATTAGTTTGTAATAAACCCTCTTTGTGGATATTAGTATCTCTGGGAGACTCTGTAGTCAGGCTTTACTTGCATTCATCTGCAGACTTGATCAACCAGAGACCTTTAACATTAGGTTTGACTTCTGAAAAGTAGATGCCAAAAAGAAGACCCTGGCACCAAGCCCTGAGGGACTCCACTACTGACTGGCATTTTGTAGAGGTAGAGTCCCATATCAAGACTTCCTGTGTCTTATCTGTGAGCCAGTTGGCTGTCCAATGGTTGATGCAGGGGTTTATTTATTTTTATTTATTTATTGACATTTGTTGACCGGGTTAGTCCAACTAGGATTTTGTCCCATTTTCAGTGGAGACCCGAGGAGAAATGTTCCAGATAGTACAATAGAAAACACTACAGTAGTATACAGGCATAGCAAACAATAGAAATAAAACTAGTCATTACAGTAGTAATACAAAAAACAAAACGATACAGTAGTAAATAATAAACAAAACGACATTAACAATAGTTAAATGACAGCACAAGGTTTTTTTTTTTTTTTTTTTGCTATGTAACTGTACTGGTGGGGATAGAGTTCAGAAGTATGACAAGGATAGATGGAGTGATTCCAATGTGGGGGGAGGAGAGAAATTAGGTAGGGTCATAGCAGGAGCAAATTCCGGAATTGAGTAAATGAGTCTTTAGTTTTGTTTTAAATAGTGGGGTGTGAGAGAATGAGCGAATGTCAAGGGGTAGTTTGTTCCAGGCTTGGGCCACAGAGTGTTTGTAGAGTAGCTTACCTACTGACTTATTTGGGTGGTAAATATCAAGCAATTGTTGATTAGAGGTGCGGAGGGGTCGAGATGGGGTGTAG